>NW_017721936.1:0-32691 GCF_001865875.1 Lupinus angustifolius | reverse complement strand
TCTAGTGCATGAATGCTTAGTTCGTGTGAATTTGTTAATCGTTTCATGCTTATACTGATTTCGCCTAGTTTGAGGTTTAGGTTCTGGAACTTTGAATTGATTATCGCTTAGTTAATTGATTCTCAACAAATTCAGAAGTTAATGGTTGGAATCCGAAAATAATATTTTGAAACCGAGGATTGAGTTGTGAACAAACGAACCAAAGGGATTTAGTCGTTTTATTACATTGTTTAACTACTATTTCTGAATTTGATTTATGTTCATACTATCCAACAACAAAAAACCCCTTGTGTGTGTGAGTATAAGGTGTTTGAAGCTTTGCTTGAAAGATAATCCTTGGGAAACGACCTAGGAGTTACTTCCTAGTACTGCAATTTTAATTGTTATATTATTTGTATCGGGTACGACCTCGATCAAATAGGGAAGAGGTGGAAGAGTTTATTGTGTTACCTTTCCCTAACAACATGGCAATCTATTTCTACATGTTTAGTAAGCTCATGGAAAACAGCATTAGCAGCAATGTATCTTGCTGAATTATTATCACAATACAAGAGAGCGGGGTGTTTGTAATCAATGTGGAAGTCAGTGAGCAAGTATGTTAACCATTGTATCTCACAAGAAGCAATAGCAAGAACACGATACTTAGCTTCTGAGGATGATCTAGAAACGGTGTTTTGTTTCTTCGATTTCCAAGAAACAAGGGAATCCCCTAAGAACATGGTGTACCCTGAAATAGATTTTCTAGTATCAGGGCAAGAGGCCCAATCAGAATCAGAAAATCCCTTTATTTGTATAATAGAGGTCGTAGGGTAGAACAAACCTTGTCCAGGGGTGCCTTTAATATATGGAAGGATTCAAGTCATAGCCATATGGTGATTAATAGTAGGAGCAGCCATGAATTGTGTGAGTTGTTGTATTGCAAAATTTAGACCAAGTCGTGTGTTTGTTAGGTAAAGTAACTTGCCAATGAGTTGTCTGTACAAGAGGGGGTCATGGAATGGATCATTGTCTTGTTGATGTATATGGGTATTTTTAACCATGGGTGTGAGAACATGTTTAGAAGTAACGAAATCAGTGTCATTGAGAAGATCTAATGCATATTTTCTCTGGCACAAGATGATTCTTAGTTTGGGTCGGGCTACCTCAAGGCCTAGGAAATACTTTAATGTGCCTAAGTCCTGGATTTTAAATAGAGTGTCAAGATTAGTCTTTACAGCTTGAATTTCAGTCAAGTCATTCCCAGCCAAGATTAGATCATCAACATAGATTAATAGGACAGTGAAATGGGTATCATGTATTTTAGTGAAAATGGAGTGATCATGTTGAGATTGTTTATAACCTAAGGGATGAAGAGAAGAGGATAGCTTAGCAAACCATTGCCTACTAGCTTGTTTCAAACCATAGAGTGATTTGTTTAATTGGAAGACTTGATTTGGTTTAGAGCTATGAACACCACGGGGTAAGGTCATGTAAACAATCTCATCAAGGTCTCCATGTAGGAAGGCATTATTGACATCAAGTTGATGCAATGTCCATCCTTTCTTGGCAGCAAGAGCCAAGAGTAATCTGATGGTAGTAAGCTTGATTACAGGGACAAAAGTCTCATTGTAATCCAATCCTTCTGTTTGGTTATACCCTTTTGCAACAAGGTGTGCCTTATGTCTTTCAATGCTGCCATCAACATTGTATTTGAGTTTATAAACCCATTTGCACCCAATGGCAGTTTTATTGGGTGGAAGAGTGACAAGGGTCCAAGTGTTATTGAGATGTAGAGCTTGCAACTCAGTATTCATAGCCTTAATCCAATTAGTAGACTTGATGGCTTGATTGTATGTCTTAGGCTCAACATGGGAGGTGATGGACAATATGTGATGGAGTTGGTTAGTGGATAAGTGTTTGTAACATAGGACATTGTGAAGGGGATTCTTGATGGTGGAAGGTTGTGTGGTGGGCACAGATGCTAAGTAATTGCAGTGATAGTCCTGAAGATATCTAGGAGGATGTGAAGGTCTAAGAGATCTTCTTGGTGTGATCTCAATATGGATAGGTGAGGATGGTGGGATAGGTGAGTTGTGTAGGGAATCATTCTCATTGTGGGAATGTGCAGTGTTGGTGGTCTCATTGGTGAAAGGACAGTCAAGGAGAGGTTGTGAGGCAGGGGATAAGGAGGAATCCATAATTTAAGTAGTGTCATAGGCATGCTTGTGTATGCATTGTATGTCATGGTATGGAAAGATATGCTCATGGAATATCACATTTCGAGACAGGAAAGTGTTCTTTAAATGTATATCATATAAAAGGAATCCTTTGGTCCCATCAGTGTATCCAAGGAATAAGCACTTAGTGGCTCTTGGATCTAGATTAGTCCTATTGTTAGTGAGGGTAGAGGCATAGGCAAGGCAACCAAACACTCTAAGATTACTGAGATCAGGTTGCTTATGTAATAGGGCCTCATGAGGACATTTAAAATTGAGAACATGAGTGGGTAGCCTGTTGATTAAGTAAACAGAATGTGTGACAACATGACCCCAAAAATTCTTGGATATGTTGGATTGAAAGAGCAGAGATCTAGTAATGTTCAAAATATGCATGTGTTTTCTCTCAACCACTGAGTTCTGTTGAGGTGTTTCAATACAAGATCTTTGGTGTGTGACACCAAGATTAGCATAAAAGTCAGGTTGTATGAACTCCAAGCCATTATCAGTTCTAATGGCTTTGATTCTTTTATTGTGTTGAGTATTGGCTAGTTGGAAAAAATTATTGACCAATTTTCTTGCCTCAGCTTTGTTAGTCATAAGATAAATCCATGTATATCTACTAAAGTCATCTACAATGGTCAAGAAGTATTTCTGACCATGGATGGTGGGCAGGCTCAGAGGACCCCAAATGTCCATATGTTTGAGGTCAAAAGGTTGTAGACTATAAGATGTACTTTTAGGAAAAGGAAGCTTGGTTTGTTTAGCAGTGTGGCATATATCACAAACAACGTTGGAGTCAAATTTCACAAAAGGAAAGGTTTTATTTATGCATTGTAAAACAGGCAGAGAGGGATGACCCAATCTGAAATGCCAAACATCAAACTCATGATCATTGTGCTTATTAACAGGTCCAATTACATGTGAAGTAGTCTTATGATTTCTATTAAGGATGTATAAGTTGTCACATGCTTCAGCATGACCAATCGTCCTCGAGGAAATCATATCCTGGATCAAACAAAGGTTTTTATTAAAACCAAGCCTGCATCTTAAGGAGCAAGCAAGCTTGTAAATAGATATCAAATTGTATTTAAAACTAGGTAAGTATAGAACATCATAAAGGGTAAGAGCATGTGTTAGGTGAATAGTTCCTGAGTATTTAGCAATCATAGTGATTTTATTTGACAGTTTTAATGTATTGGTTTGATAATATTGATGCTTGTAAAGTTTGATGCATTATTAGTGACATGATCAGTGGCACCACTATCAAGGATCCAAGTTTGAGTGTTAAGAATTGTACCTGACATAGCAGGATTGTCATTACTGTGATGATCTTGGCTAACTTGGTTAATCCTGTGCTCATGGTTGTTACTGATGTGTAAAGGTTGCTCTGTTTGTTCTATGCTTATGTCCTTGTGACTTGTTTCTTGCCTCTTATCTCTTGCTTCATGATCAGTATGAATATTGTTTATTGAGCCATCTTCTTGCTTAGCCTTGAACTTGAAATTTGGAGGGAATCCATGTTTGAAATAATATGTTTCTGCGGTGTGTGTATCCTTTCCACAGAAACTGTAGACTTTATTGTTGCTATTTGCACCAGAGGGCTTAGGGTAAGTACATGTCCAACCACTTGCTTGGTATTTCTTTCTATTGTTGAAGTCTATATTTGATCTACCTGAATTTATGTTTGCTTGATTCCTCCATGGTTGAGCTGAATTCACAGAATTGATCACTTTTTTGTTTGTCATACCCTGGACCCTCATGTTGCCTTTCTTGTTGCAAGACTAATGAGAATACCTTCTTGATGGATGGCATTGGTTCCATAAGGAGAATCTGAGCCTTCACAGTGTCAAATTGATCACTAAGGCCCTTTAGAAAGCATATGATGTATTCATATTCTCTATAATTTCTTATAGTCTTGGACATGTTGCAACTACATCTTACAGGGCAAGAACATGTTGGAAGAGACCTTAGAGATTCTAGCTCATCCCAAAATGTTTTCATATCTGTGTAAAAGCCAGAAACATTCCTTTCACCTTGTTCATTGAATGAATTTCTTGGAGTAGATCAGATGTCCTAAAGTGATCTCCCTTAGAGAATCATTCCTTAAGGTTATCCCATAATTCTTGTGCATTTTCTATATACACGATGCTCTGAGCAATCTGCTATGTTAGTGATCTTGTGATCCAAGATATAACCATGTTGTTGCACCTCTCCCAAGCATCATATATCTAGTCTGATGGATGAGGAACTTGTATTGCTCCATTAACAAATTTGAACTTATTCTTCGAGCTGAGTGCCCTCTTCATTGATCTTGACCATGATTGATAGTTTCCTCCATCAAGAGGAGAAGATACCAAAGTGAAGCCCAAATTTTCACCAGGATGTAAGTAGTAGGGATTTTGTGTTGCATCTGGATTCTGGTATGTATGTTGTGTCTGATCTGATTCAGTGTCCATGTTTGTGAGTTTTCTTGTGAAGAAGATGTGAAGAATGGCAAGAAGATGTGAAGAATGGCAAGAAGATGAGGATGTGTGAATGGTTTAGCAGCAGAGCTCTCACTTGGAGAGCTCTGATACCATAAAAGACTTCATTATGTAAAGAGAGTATAAAAGATATTGAACTTTTATTGATTGAAGAAGTAAGTTTTA
This sequence comes from Lupinus angustifolius, assembly GCF_001865875.1. Taxonomy (NCBI): domain Eukaryota; kingdom Viridiplantae; phylum Streptophyta; class Magnoliopsida; order Fabales; family Fabaceae; genus Lupinus; species Lupinus angustifolius. The sequence goes on along the minus strand of NW_017721936.1, from coordinate 27,845 downwards.
CAAATCAGCAAGCATTGAATTTATAGCTTGCCAACCGAATGGAGTTTGCTTGGAAAAGAAGTAACAAGAAAACTACAACTTCTTAACAATGCAAACTAACTAATAACTAACACACTTAACACATTAAACATGTGCAAAAAGGCTAAGAGGCTCTGCTACTAAACCATTCTCATAATGAATGTAAAACAGATTAAGAATGGCCTTGGTGTGAAAAACATAATGACTTGCAGCCTTGTGTAATTTAGTCAAGTCATTTATTGTAATATTGTGTGTGATGTGGTCCAATGATCCTAGTCTTGTTGTCTTGATCACGAGCTATTTACCCTTAGCATGGATTACCTGCAATAGTAGAAGACTTCCTCATGCACGTAAGGCATGAGCTAAGATAAGTGGCATTGAAACATAATTAATGGAACAAAGCCATTAAGATTGAATTAGTGCAGTAACATAAGCATAGAGAGGGATGAGGTTTAATAAGGTGCTTTGGGTAGAGTAGAAAGAGATGAGAAAGAGAATGGAAAGAGAGAGTTTGAATATAATGTATTTTTTCTCTCATTTGGGAGGAGTATGAAGAGAAAGAAAATAAAAGTTGTGGGACCCACTAACTTTTTGTTTCTTCTCTAAAGTGAGAAAAAAGGCTAAAATGGAAAAATTATTACTTTTACTATAATACCCTTATTTTTATTATATGCTTATTATTATTATTATTATCTATAAGAGATAAAATTGTCTATTTAATAAAAACATATTTCTCTCCCTTCTAATTTTTTCATGTTTCTTTTCTACCGAACAACTCTTACAATTAACCTATTTTCTGAATTATTTCTCTATACTCATGCTCTTTCTTTTTATCTTTTTTCTTCTTATTTTCTCTCTTAAACCAAACAAAGCATAACTTGGTGTGATTGTGTTCTTAACTCTAATAATTACCTTAAGAGTTTGTTTGGGAGTTGAATTTTATAGGGGGAAAGAAGTGAAAGGGAAGACAACCATGAAATACACTTGTGTGATACTCACAAACTTCATTTTTCCTTTATTTTTCTCCAAAATCCAACTTGCAAACAAACTATACGTTGCATAATAACTCTAGAAACAAATAAGGAAATTCAAAGGCAAAATGATAATCATCTTAAACCTTGTCATCTTTTTGTTCAAATAATGCAACATCGCACTTTCCGAGTCAAAAAGGGAGAACCGAAAATACAAAGACGTACGAAAGGTGGATTTAACTTTGTTTCGTATAAAACTTAATGTAAGCAAAAATGACTCCTCGGAAAGAAGAGAAAAAAGAAATCATCAAAGAAAATGTTCTTAATAAATGTTTTATTTCAATGGAAATATTTAACAAATTAATCATTGTAAATTAACTTTTTAAATATAGTTATCATTCTCAATTAAAGTAGTCTGAAATTAAAAGTATAACACAATTTGTTTAATGTAATATTTGAATTTTGTATATGGAAAAAATTCTTATTGAAAAATTATTTTTATTATATACTAGATGTTCTTGGCTTGAAATAGATTACCCTTCTCGAACTCGATTAGTCTTTATTATAAATATAAAGAAATCATCCTAAAGTGATATAGTGGCACTTGACAAAATCTACAATAAAAAATAAATATATATTAAAACGCTCCTTTTTCAATCGATATGAAATCTTCATTAAAATATTATTATTTCCTTGCATTTGAATTTTAAGACTTCATCCTTTCCCCACTATTTTTGTGTTCACAAAAATTATACAATGACTAGATTTATAAAATGTTTTTTGCCGCTAGAAGTAGGAATGAGCTTCCAGAGATTCCTAATCATAATCAAATCAAATTTTGAGCGTAATAAAAACAAAGAGAAAGTTCAATTTTCAAAGAACATGACCTAACTAATCTTAATTAATAAGCCAACCAAATTTTCATGCCACGTGATAGGAACTAACCATGTTTTGATAGGGAGTAATACGATTTTTTGTATGTACCATCAATTCTAATTAGTTAAAAAAATTATTTAATTTAAAATTGTAATTATTAAATATTTTTCTGACTAATCATATTTCTTGACACATGGATTCACAAAAAAATAATAGAACAACAGAAGTACTTGTGTTTTGACGATGGATCATTGATATCCTCCGTTTAAATTATTTATCTCAAGAATATCACGTCCCATTATTACTCCTCCCTAATATAATTTTATAAAATAATATAAAAATATTTGTTTTTGTTTTTATAATTTTTATTTTTAGTTAGATATAATTTTTTAATTAGTTGGAGATATAAATGAGATCAGAATATGAAACGATCCAATTCCACATTGACCTTCCGGACAAGCCATATAAAGCCACAAATAACTAAGTGAGACTCCTCTCAAGTAACGGGGAGACAAATGACTTTTTTCTTGTATTTTAAGGATAAATATGTAATATCATTTTAAATAAAAAATATATAAATGTTAATGTGTGATGTTTTTTCTTTACTTTTATATAGCACTCCCTCTCTATTAATGAAGAGAATTCCAAATAATTGAGTTGTTATTTATTATTAATATTAAACCCTCACAACTACACTTTTTACATTTTAAGTTGAAATTTTTATTTATAAAGAATTATTATTAATTTATTACTATAAATTATATGCATTTGGTGAAGTCGAGTAGCCTGAATTTGAGTTGGAAAAGGAGTATAAGGGCGAGTAGCCTGAATTTGAGTTGGAAAAGGAGTACAAGGGCGAGTAGACTCCATTTATATAGACTATATTCACTTCAGTGATTTACACGTAATGACTCCTTCTTAAACGTGAGATTTTCACTTTAGAATCTTATAAATTTCTTTTCAGAGTTCAATTTCGTTCTTTCTTATAGAGTTATTTTCAGAATTTTGAATATATTAATTATTATTTAGTGATTTATATAAGTGTCTCAAAATTGGCTCCTCCTTAAACGTGGGAACTAGTCTATTATTTTATTTATTTATAATTTTGAATATATTAGTTATTATTTTTAGAATAAACATTAGTGAAAATAGAAAGGGGACCAGTCTATAATTCCATTAATTTGAATAGAGAAAGAGTATAAAGTTAACACTCCTATTAACTATATTAGTTAAATTCCTCAATTCACATCAACCTATTCATAATTATCTTATAAAGAGTTTAAAATTTAAGTAAAAATATTTACACGATCATATAACATTCATTTATAGTTTTATTTAAATGTTGATAATGATTAAATATAAATATTAAATTTTAATATTGATCTCATTCTTTAAAAAAATTGATATAACTAAGGGTTATCCTTCAGTTTATGAATAAGAAAGAAACCAATCAGTTAAATTGCAAATTATAATCAATTATCATAGGAAAATAACAACAAAAAAATCAATCAAATTGACCATGCCATTCCAAAATGCGTGCTAATTGACTTAGACCTTACCCTGAAATTTCAACTGATCACCAGTCTCCTAAGACTGCAACTTTTGGCTCATAAATGTCATCGATCAACATGCAAGGCTTTTCAACTGTCAAGCCCTCCACAATGTTATAGTAGCAACATCACTATCACTCTCACTATCACACCAACTATATATAAAACACATACATTCACGTTCATCTTCTCAACCCAAATACTAGCATTTCCTCAAAGCTTAAACTACCATATATCCCAATTACAAAGGTAGATATATAGATGAAAACAAGTACTGGGTTACGTGGTGAAGCTCCAAAGGTAGTGCAAATTGAAACCCGCTACGTGCAAACCGATGCTATTAACTTCAAAGAAGTTGTTCAAAGCTTCACGGGAAAGAACTCTTCTACGGCTTGGATAGGACAAAAAAATGATGCTGATCAATCATACGACGTGGTTGTGGCAAGGAATTCAGAGATAAAAGGAGGAACTTCAGTCACTGTTGCTAAACCTGAGGATGGTGCTGCATCCATGCTAATGAATAATATATCCTTCAAAGACTTTGATAATTTGTTTTTAGAGTTGCCTCCTATGGATATTGAGGCCCGGCCTTGGTTTTAGGGACTAAAGATGTTGACTGGCATATGTCTTATGGAGAGATCACACATCTTAAACGTCGTTTCATTCTCTATTCCAGATCAATTAAAATATTACTTTTTATTTTTTTCTTTTATTTATCTAACAAATTGTGATTAGACCGAAATAGGGAATGAGACACTATTTGAGGTAGATGATATGTATCCCTCTCCCTACTTTTACAAATTTAATTTTTCTATTTTGTGTTGTAAGTTGTAATATCACTAATATTTACAATTTTGTTATGTCATAATATATATAAGATTATAATATTTATGCTAAATATTTATACATAGTTAATATATAATCTACTATTTATTTGTATTATTTAATCAATAATGAGTAACTATGAATGAATACAATGATGACAATATAAAAAACTCTTACCGTTAAATATTCGGTTACTTTATTTACAAGACACCTTCGTCTTTTTCATGGCTCAAGCTCTTCTCTTATTCTATATGGCTTCGACCTTTCTTTTTTGTCTTTGGGCCTTAGCTCTCTTAAACCCATTTATTCTTCTTCTTTATTTTCTTTTGGCCCTTTCCTCTTTTAGTTAGTTTATGTTAATTCTGTTATGTTAGTTAGCTTCTTCTTTCTTCTTTTAGTTTAAATAGGACTCTTCTTCATCTTGTTCAATATCTGAATTCATTAAGCATTCTGACCAAGGTCATCAATAAAGAAGTATTCATATTATCTTTTGCTTTCTTTTTCATGGCTTGTTATAAGTTTAAGATGGTATCAAAGCAATAATTGCTTTGATTACCAATCCTCCATCATCTACCCCTTTACTGTTCTCCAAAGCTTCGCCTTCTTCCTATCTTCTTTTTCTCTGCATATTTTCTTTCTTCTCTTCTTCGTTTTCTCTATGGCAGACCACAACACAAACCCTTCAAACCCATATTTGTTACATGTTAGTGAAAACCAAGCCTTAGTTTTAGTTACTCCCCTGCAGAATGGGAGAAACTATCACTCTTAGGCCCATGCATTCAAAATGGCAATTGAATCCAAGAACAAAATGAAGTTCATCGATGGAACTCTAACAAGGCCACCACCGGATGATCGTCTTCACATTCCATGGGTGAGATGCAACAACATGATATTATCCTGGATCCAACATTCGATAGAGGAATCAATAGTGAAATCTGTTCTATAGATTGATAATTCTTTGGAAGTCTGGAAAGATTTGAAGGACATGTATTCAAAAGGTGATATATTTCATATTGCTAAATTATAGCAAGAATTTTACCATATGAGCCAAGGAACACTGACCATTTATGAATTCTATACCCAATTAAAATCTCTATGGGGTGAGATTGAAAACTTTAGACCCTCAAGGACCTGTAAGTGTCCTACACCATGTAGTTGTGGTGCTATTGAATCAATGAGAGGGTATAGGGATCAAGACTATGTTATTAGACTCTTAACTGGCTTGAGTGAACAATTTTCCCAAGTAGTATCCCAAATCATGCTAATTGAGCCTCTATCCAATATAAACAAAGTCATCTCCATGCTTATACAACAAGAAAAATAATTTGAAAATCCCACCCTATCCAACACTGAAACATAAGAACATATCCTCTCTTCAAACTCAAACCAAGACTATCAATATAGGAACAATGGAAATTCAAGAGGAAGAGGGAACTATCCAAACTGAGGGAGAGTTTGTAGATCCAATAATAGAATAGGTAGATCTCAAACAAATAGATTTTGCACACATTGTCAAAGAACCAACCACACTATTGAAACCTGTTTCCTGAAACATGGATACCCTCCAGGATACCAGTCCAATAGGCCTAGCAGAGTAGTCAACAATGTCATGAGCTTTCCTTTGGACAAAACTGAAGATATGCACACAGACTCCAAACGCCCTGAACCTATTAAGAACTACACTCACACACTCACTCAAGAACAGGTTCAAGACATAGGTTGCATCATGCCAAGATTGATCAAAATCATGCTGCCAGTACTACAAATGCCACCAATACTACCATCAACACTACAATACAATCTCCTGATTCAGGTAACAATTATTTTCAGTGGCTCCTAGATACAGGAGCAACATATCACATCATTTTTTATCTCAAACAATTCATCACACATGACAACATCACACCAATGGTTGTCAATCTACCTAATGGTAGAAAAATAACAACTTCTACTTCTAGCACTGTTAGGTTGTCTAATTCTCTCATCTTAAGAAATGTTATGTATATCCCTGAATTCCATGTAAACTCGATCTCTGTTAACATATTGATTCAAGATTTTCATTGCCACTTGATATTTTCTAAGAATCAGCGTGTTATTTTGCAGAACCATACCAAGAAGATAATTGGTTCAGCTAGGCTTCAACAAGGATTATTCATCTTATATACTCATAAACCAAGTTCTTTCATTTCTTACAATAACTCTAGCACTGATTTTGTTTCATGGAACCTAAGACTATGCCATATTTCTGATTTTGTTATGCACATTATCAATAGACATTATCCTTTACTTGTAAAGCATTTTCAATCTTCAAAACCTTGTGATATATGTCATTATTCTAAACAAAAGAAACTCCCTTTTTCTTCTAGTACTTCTACTACTAATAAGATTTTTCAAATCCTTCATGCTGACATATGGGGTCCATATGCTACCCCTTCTCTTTTTTGCCATAAGTATTTCCTTACATTAGTAGATGATTTTATTAGATTTACTTGGACTATTTTGCTCAAAACTAAAGTTGAAACTATACAACACATCATCAATTTTGTATCTTATATAATTACTCAATTTAACACCAAACTCCAATGCTTAAGAAGTGATAATGGCATAGAATTCTTAATGCATGATTTTTTGGCCTCTAAATGGATATTGCATCAAAGAACTTGTGTTGAAACCCCTCAACAAAATGGAATTGCTGAGAGAAAACATCAACACATCTTGAATGTTTCTAGAGCTTTATTTTTTCAATCTCACGTTCCCCTAAGTTCTAGAATTTTGTTGTAGAGCATCATGTACATCTAATTAATAGAATTTCTACCCCCATTTTACATAATAAAACTTCATATTAGTTGTTATACAACAAGCAGCCCTGCATTAATCATCTGAAAGTTTTTGTCTGCTTAGCTTATGCCAACACTATATATTCTCATAGAACCAAATTTTAACCTAAATCTACGAAAACTGTGTTTCTTGGCTATAAAGAGGGAACCAAAGGTTTTATCTTGTATGATCTGCATCACCATAACCTTTTTTTATCTAGGCATGTTATATTTTATGAAATTTTTTCCCCTTTACTACCCATCATCTTGACACAGAATCCCCCTCTTGCAAAATTGCTCCACAAATCCTTCGTGACCACCATCCTGAAACTCATACCCATCCTCCAAACAACCTCAACTCCACACCTCCTTCACCCATCCCTGCCCCCACCACACCTCTAAGACACTCCCTAAGATAAAAAAGACCACCTACCCACCTTCAAGACTATCATTGCAACCTTGTTGCCTCTAAGCCTAGCACAACCTCATCCTCCACAAGTACTCTTTACCCATTATCTTATATTATTGATTACACTAATTGTTCTCCTAGTTATAGGAGCTTTTGTTGTGCCATTTCTTCTAATACATAACCCTCATCTTACAAACAAGTTTCCTCTATACCTTGCTGGCAAGCAGCTATGCAACAAGAACTCAGTGCCCTCAATCTCAACAACACATGGTCCTTGGTTCCTATTCTAGAAGGCAAGTCTACAATTGGCTGCAAATGGGTCTACAAAACTAAGTATCAAGATGATAGCACACTAGAAAGACACAAAGCAAGTTAGTAGCAAAAGGCTACAATCAACTAGAGGGAGTGGATTACTTTGACACATTCTCTCATGTTTTTAAAATAACCATTGTTAGATTTATTTTGGCCCTAGTAGCAACGAAGAATTGGTTTTTAGAGCAATTGGACATCAACAATGCCTTCCTCCATGGTGATCTCCATGAGGAAGTGTATATGACACCACCACCTGGTTTACTTTAATCCAAATCCAACCTTGTCTGCAAACTCCACAAATCCTTATATGGACTGAAGCAAGCAAAGAATGACATACAACCCTTTCTTCCAAGCTAATGTCTTTAGGACTCATTCATTCACAAGCAGACCATGCCTTATTCACCAAAGCTTCTCCTTCCAGCTTCACTGCAATCCTCATCTATGTGGATGATCTAGTCTTAACTGGCACTAACTTCACTGAAATTCAACATGATAAGTAAATTCTCGATACCTCCTACAAGATCAAAGACTTGGGGCCTCTCAGATAATTTTTGGGTCTGGAAATTGCTAGATCAAGCTCAAGTATTCATCTCAACCAAAGAAAGTATGTGCTCTCTCTTCTCCAAGACTCATGCAATCTTGCTTCCATACCTGCCAAGACACCCTTTGACCCCTCTACCAAACTTCAAGCCCACAATGACACCCCTCTCACTAATGCTTCCTCTTACAGAAGGCTTGTAGGTAGTCTCAGCTACCTAACCATTTTCAGACCTAATATTTCATACGCAGTGCAACAATTAAGCATCTTCATGTCTAATCCTTTGGACTCCTACTATAAAGCAGCCTTAAGAGTCCTGCATTACCTCAAATCTTCTCCTGCACAAGGCCTTTTATTCTTCTCAACATCAACTCTGAAGCTCTCTACTTTTGTCGACTCAGATTGGGCTTCATGTTTGGATACCAGAAGACCCATCACAAGATTTTGCATATTTCTTGGTAATTCAATCATTTCATGGAAAACTAAGAAGCAAAACATAGTGAGTAGATCATCATCTGAAGCAGAATATCGAGCCCTTGGTAGTGTTGTCTGTAAATTACAATGGCTAAACTACCTCTTCGATGCTCTCCATCTTCCTTCCTCTCATCCAACTCCGATCTACTGTGACAATAGATTAGCTATTTATCCAACTCATAATCCTGTCTTCCATGAGTGCACTAAACACATAGAGGTCGATTGCCATGTGGTTAGAGAAAAAAATACAACATGGTTTGGTTCACCTTCTACCTATTTCCACCACAAAGCAACTTGCTGATGCCTTTACAAAACCACTGCCACAAAAAACTTTTCACAATTTCATCATCAAGTTTGGTCTTTGCTCTTTGCTCTTTGCACCTTCCGCCTTGAGGGGGTGTTAAATATTCGGTTCCTTCATTTACAAGGCACCTTCATCTTCTTCTTCATGGCTCAAGCTCTTCTCTTGTTCTATATGGCTTCCACCTTTCTTTTTTATTTTTGGGCATTTGCTCTCTAAAGCCTATTTATTCTTCTTCTTTATTTTCTTTTGGCCCTTTCCTCTTTTAGTTAGTTTCTGTTAATTCTGTTATGTTAGTTAGCTTCTTCTTTTAGTTTAAATAGGACTCTTCTTCATCTTGTTCAATATCTAAATTTATTAAGTATTCTAATCAAGGTCATCAACAAAGAAGTATTCATAGTATCTTTTGCTTTATTTTCTATGACTTGTTACAAGTTTAAGACTTACCACATATATTTTTATCACAATGTATTATGTTTAGAAAATAACTTCAAGCCAACACAACAAAGCTTTAATTAGAGTAAATTAAGTGATTTAATAGAATAATTGCTTTGTTTGCCATTTCATCAATCTCTTAACATCTCTCTGATTGTTACCATATATTTTTCATATACTAAGAGTGATTCATATGCTAACTACATTATTTATATTTTTTTGAATATATGTTTCATCAGGCTAATAATATTTATAAAAGCGGATCTATGGAAAGTATGGTTTCAGAACAAAGTCATGGTTGACCAACAACCTCTACTCCTTAGAGTGACCGAGGTTTTGATGGGATAGAAGTTTACGAGCGTTGAGTTTGAGGATGGGAACAGGTTATTGGTATGCATATCGTTGGATGATTACATGTTTGAAGAATTGTACATGGCATGGAAAGACACCATACGACAAACAGTTTGGTGATAATACCTTGAAAGAGAGACAATGAAGGAGTTGGAATCAGGATGGCAACGGGTGCGGGTAGTGCTTTCTCGTTCTCAAACTTGCAATTTTTATGGGTACTCGTGCGAGTAGCGGTTATTTGCGGGTACCCAACGAGTTTTAAATTTTAATTATATATTTATATACTTTGTTCATGACCCGATTTTTGGTTGGAAGATTGACTCTGCGACTTAGGAAGAGGCTAACTCGATTTCTACCTCTCCCAATTTATTTGGAGTCGTCACTACGTTTTTTGCGGTTAAAACGTAAAAAACTCTCTTTTATGTCCAATTTGGATAATTTGGTCTTTAAATAAAGATTTTGAGCTCGGGAATTGATTACGGATCAGAGAATGTATTAGCACCTCGTCCGCCCGTATTAAAACAATATTCTCGCTAATCACATAGACTTTTATACCCTTAAACAAATTTACTTATTAAAATTCAATTTCTAAAACAATTTTTTTTTTATTTTTTTATATTTGTGTGCGACAGGAGTTTATCATGATCCTACGTATTTCTAAGTGTAATAAGAAAATCAAGACCACATAGTTTTGATTGGAAAGTTTTTTGATTAGTTTGGTTATTGTTATTGATTAGGTGAAGTTAATTTTTATTAGTTTAAAAATATTTATAAGGTATGATTGATTTAATTCAATGAAACTTATAGCTTAGAAACGGTGTTGGTCGTAGACCTTCTTCCCATTTTCAGAAAAGTTAGAAACGACTGAAACCATGACCTTACTAAAAAATTTTCATACAGTTCATTAAGTTATAAAATACTTTTGAATTATTTTTATATATGGAATTAAGTGATAAGGTAGTTTTTAATATGAAATTAAGTGATAAGGTAGTTTTTAATATGAAATTAATAGCTTAGAAATGTTGTTGGTCGTAGATCTTCTTCCAATTTTCAATAAAGTTAGAGACGACTCAAACCATGACATTAGTATAAAAATTCCATACAATTCATTAAGTGATAAGATAGTTTTTAGTTATTTTTTAATATGAAATTAATAGTTTAGAGACGATATTGGTCGTAGACCTTCTTCCCATTTTCAGAGAAGTTAGAGACGACTTAAACTATAACCTTACTATAAAAATTCCCTAATTAATTAAGTGATAAGATAATTTTTAATTACTTTTTAATATGAAATTAATAGTTTAGAGACGGTGTTGGTTGGAAACCTTCTTCTCATTTTCAGAGAAGTTAGAGACAATTCGGACCATAAACTTAATATAAAAATTCCATAATTTTTTTATGATAAAAATGTTATAATCATAAAGTGAACGAATTATCTTAGGATAAGTTTATTGTTTCATTTTATTAAAAATAAAGAAAAGAGAATAATTTGACTAAGAAATAAGAGTAAAATATGCATCCATATGTGAAGAGAATGAATCAAGACCAATGATTCAAATTGAGGTCCCTAATGACTAATACGGCCCGGATGGCAACAAATAAAAAATGAACTGCAATTGCGGTGCGATTGAAAATCACATGAAAAATGCTCATGTAACAGTGATGTGGCCGCAACGAAACAAGCTTTAACGACAATGTTCATCTCCTTCACGGCTTTACAGCCTTTGAAGCATCGATCCACCATTTTTCACCGCTTTTACGGCTTCACCAGCAACATAGCGTCAAGGCACCAACCCACCGTGGTTCAAAACCTTCATGGTTGCGCCATGCAGGTTGCCTCTTTGCAATCTGCTTAGTTACTTTAATGATTCACTCTGTCATTCATTGAATTAAATGAGAGTGTGAATTAAGAATGTGAGTGTGAAGTGAGAGTGAAAGAATTGAGATAGGAAAAGTTAAAATCAGAAAGGGAAGAGGAGAAGACTCAAATTGGAGGAGATGAAAAGACAAATTAAAACGAGAAGAGGAGATGACTCAAATAGGAGGAGATGAAAAGACAAAATTTACTTGGTCAAGGTGTGAACCACAAATTCACAATTAATATTGTGAATTTTTATATTTTGGTGTAAATGTATAATGTGTAATTGTCCCTGTATTTTTTGGTTCACAGTGAATAATTAATTATCATTAATTCAGGTTTTTTGAAATTTAAAATTAAGTGAAGTGTATGCATACGAATCAATTAATTTCGACTACCCAAGTGACTGAGTTAGCGTGTTATGAAATGAAAACTCCTAAGCTTTAGAGTTTTTAGACCAAATGGGGCAATGGGTGAGAACTGAGAATTAGTAATGGGCTGGTAAAATGACATTAACCCAATTTATTTAAAAAACCATTCCTAAAAATTAAGAGAACTTCTATTTTAATTTACTAAGTGAATCCAATACACTTTTGTAAATGTAAAAAATATGATACGTTTTAATTACAAAGTTGTGTTATTTTTATTACAAAATCTAATTAAAATTATTCATTGTGATGATACAAAGTTTTAAAATGAATAAAAAGCTAAACAAAATTACTAATAAAAATTTAAACAATAGTTAGAATGAATATACATTTTTTTAATATTTTGTGCGTATGTTAATTAATTTCACAGTACTATAACAACTGTAATTTATATCGCAGCAGCCGTATAAACCACAAACGTAGTAACTGCAACCATATCCGTAATTACGACCACAACCATAATTTAAAATACTGATCAAGCCATTTACCTGAAGAGTTCTAAAGACAATGCTTAGGATGTATGTACTAACCGAGGGCTCAAGGCTGAAACCATGGATGAGCAGCATGTGATACATCAATTTCATCTCCTTCTCTTTGTGCAGAGCATTTTCTGGCCAGTGTTAAGATGAAGGATGTTGGGAGCATCATGAAAACATTCACATTCACAATTCCAAACTTTACATCCAGAATTTGCCTTTGCAAATAACTTTGTGCAAGTTAGCTTCCCTTCTCTTTGTGCAGAAGCTTTGAAGTGAAGTTTTTAACTACTCCCGCAACACTTCCAACCTTAGCTTATCAACTACCATGTAATTAAAAACTGCAGCGTCAGGGGCGTATTATATGGTAAATAAAGTCTTGATTTCTTGGTGAATCCCCACTATTATCTCACGACCTCACACATGGGTTCCATTGATTGCTCCCACGTTCTCATTCTTTATGCGGACCCCCCCATCCATTGTGTCTTACATCTAAGGACAACTTTGTATGGTTGTATTTTGCACTACTGGGCATTCCGGGCAGCGCATACTGTCTTGGAGGAAGAACTTGACAAGGTGAGTATTGTTTGGTACAAGGTTTGAGAAAATGGGCATCGATCTCTTGTGCATGTTGTGGAGCATGGCCATGGAGATGGCTTTCTTTCCTCTCACCGGCCACTTCTACTACGTTGGGGATGAGAAGTAGAAGATGATGAGGATAGTTATCATCATGATTATGAAGTTGAATGTGAGGATGATGTTCTCTCCTACTTCCTCTCATGCTCAATTTCTAGGGGACCTTCCCCATATTATAAGCATATGGTTCCCCATCTTTATAGGCCAATAAAACTAGATTTCCTTGGATGCATGAATCAAAAGGCAATGAAGGCAAGGGTTCTATCTCTCTACTGATACTCTCACACCGGTTTTTAATCATCTCGGTTCCAAAGAGATTGATATGTATGTATAATACACGATGATGGAGGGGAGAAGTGGAGAACCAATTGGTTTCTTAGAACTAAAGGCAAATGAACAAAGTAGATTATTCTGCCTGTGTCTTCCAAGTGCCTCTTTTATGCTTTGTCTTCTCACTCCCCCCATTGTACACGTTTTTCTATTAACCATTCATTTAAATGTGTAAGGGTGCAAGAGTAATGAAGGAGGAAGAAGGAGGATGATTGTTTTTACTCATATTTTCAATAGTAAAATTATGATTTCATATTAAATAAAAAATATAAATGTCACATGTTACATTTTATGTGTTATTATATGACATTTATCTCTCCATTAAATGGATATGATCCTTACTCTCGAATGAGGTATGTGACTTTTTGGTCACTTTTTTTATGAACAATGATCATCTCCATTAATGAAGAGACAAATACATGAGTTTTCCTTTGTTTTTAATGGTAATAGTGTCATTTCATTATAATTAGAAGGACAAATGTGTCATTGAAAATTGTATTTTTCTGCTTTTTGATGCACTTGCTCCTCCATTAATAGAGAGGATACTAACTCCTTTTTTTATCACGAATGCCTTCTCACCTTTTTTGAATGTGTAACCTCATCTTAATTATAATATATACATTTACAATAACCTCATCTTAATTATAATATATACATTTACAATAACCTCTATTTATGATTCTTTTTATTTATTAAACTAAAACCATCCAATCATTAAAACAAAACTTATAATTTAAAATTCAAAAGAAATCAGTAGAATGTTGATTATGATTTAAAGATGAAATTGGTTGTAGGACATATAAAAATGTTATCTTATTTTTTCTTTTCAATTTTTGTGTTGTTTTGAAATCTTAGTAGTTTCTTGATGCCATAAAATTAAGCCGGACAAAATTGAGTGTTCACAATTGCTCATCTTTACTTGTTGCTTAGTAGATAGCAAGCAAAATTAGGTTCGTGTGTTATTGTTGTAAGTAACTAGTAAAGAAATGAATATTAATTTTATCAATGTCAAGACAATGATCACAATTTAACATGAGAACACATAGATATGGGTGGAACTCGAGGCAATAAAAGGTAAATGCGAGAACGCAAGTCGGGTACTGCTGAAACTCGAGATAATAAAAGGTAAATACGAGAACGCTAGTTGGGTACTGCCGCAACTCAAGACAATAGAAGGTCAATGCGAGAATGCATGTCGGGTACTGCTGGAACTCGAGATAATAAAAGGTAAATACGAGAATGTTGGTCAGGTACTGCCGCAACCTAAGACAATAGAAGGTAAATGCGAGAATGCATGTCGGGTACTGCCGGAACTCGAGACAATAGATGGTAAATGCAAGAACGCATGTCAGGTACTGCTGGAACTCGAGACAATAAAAGGTAAATGCGAGAACACATGTCGGGTACTGCAAGAACTCGAGACAATAAAATGTAAATGCGAGAGCACAGGTCGACTACTGCCGAAACTCGAGACAATTAAAGGTAAATGTGAGAACGTAGGTCGGGTACTGCTGGAACTCGAGACAATAAAAGGTAAATGCGATAACGCAGGTTAGGTACTGCCAGAAATCGAGACAATAAAAGGTAAATGCGAGAACGCAGGACGGGTACTACCAGAACTCGAGAGAATAGAAGGTAAATGCAAGAACACAAGTCGAGTACTGCCAGAAATTGAGACAATAAAAAGTAAATGCAAGAACACAGATCGGGTACTGATGGAACTCGGGACAAGAAAGTAAATACGAGAACGTAGGTCGGGTACTGTCGGAACTCGAGACACTAGAAGGTAAATGTGAGAACGCAGTACAAGTATTGTCGGAACTCGAGATAATAAAAGGTAAATACGAGAACGCAAGTCAGGTACTTCCGGAACTCGAGACAATATAAGGTAAATGCGAGAACGTAGGTCGGATACTATCGGAACTTGAGACAATAAAGGTAAATGCGAGAATGGAAGATGTGTACTACCGGAACTCAGGACACGAAAGTAAATACGAGAACACAGGTCGGACGCAGCCAGAACTCCAGACACTAGAAGGTAAATGCGAGAACACAAGACGGGTACTGCCGGAACTCGAGACAATAAAAGGTAAATGTGAGAACATGGGTCAGGTACTACCGGAACTCGAGACAATAGAAGGTAAATGCGAGAACGTAGAACATGTACTGCCAGAACTCGAGACAATAGAAGGTAAACGCGATATTTGTTTAAAGGACGTTATAGCGTCCGAGTCTAGTAACATTGTAATATTTTGGCGTCTGAGTCCGACAACGCTTTTTTCTTTTAGAACATTCTAATGTCTAAGTCTAGCAATCTCATAACATTTCGACGTCTGAATTTGACAATATTTTTTTTTAAAGTAATTTTATTGACAACATTTGATGGTTTGATTGTGTGAGAATGTTATATGCTTTGTATGTATGTTTGTATGCATTTTATCTGATGTATGAAAATTTGGTATGCACGAGTATACATTGACTAGATTTGGTGGTATGTTTCAAAGTGGAGTTACGAATGATATATGATGAGTGAGAGTGTGGTATGGTTGTCTATTGAAGTGATGTATGAACTTTGATAATGTTTGCATGTTGAAGTGATGTATTGTTGGTATGTTTAGTACGACAAGTGAACTGTATCGTTCAACTAACAAAACTAATAATTACCGTGATATCATCCTCAGAGAGTAATTCGGATCTATACTATTTTCTACAACAGTAAATTGAATAAATATATACAAAGTTGAGGAATAATATTGATCATTGGTTTAGGTTATCAAAAGGCGGTTAATTTAAAATAGTTTTCTAAAAAAAATAAAAATGGTAGGGATTGACTTTCATCATTCATCCTCTTTGTAATTTTTAGATTCAATTCTATAAAACTTGCAAAGTTATTGATTTTGATGCAACATTTTCTTCGAATCATCTGTATCAATTCTTGATTACAAAATCCTTAGATAATTCTTCAAACATCAATTCCTTGGATATTTAATCAATTATCTAGCATTAAACCCAATTTAAAAGCAATTCATACACCATTGTCCATTCCTAAATCAATGATGAATCAAGAAAGACTATCTAGATTCAATTCTAGCTTTAACTTTCCAGTTAAACTTATATCCGAGATCAAGAAACTAGAAATTAAGAAGAATTAAGCATTAAGCACATAATAAACTTTCCAAAATCAAACAAGAAAATATATTTTCGAATTGAATCAAAAAATACAAGAGTTAGAAGATTACAACACTAGAATGATGTAAAATATAAGAAAATCCAGATCTAAAGTCGTTCCCACGACTTCTCTCCTTCTCTCCCGTGTTTCTCTCTCTAGAAAGTATGAAGAAAGTGCCTTGAAACTGGTTGGAACCCCCTTTCACGTTCGTGCAACCACCTATATGTGATTCAAAAATTTTGCCTCTCGCTCGAGCGAGAGAGCAAATTTCAGCATTAAGAAATTCTTCTAGCTTGAGCAATAGCTCTCTCGCTTAGGCGAGAGATTCAGAGTTTTGATCCTATCTTTCTCGCTTGAAGACTATAAATCCAATCCAGCAAGTAGAAGATAGTGTTTTGAAGGTGTCTTTAAAATATGACAAAAATTAATTATTTATTATCTCTTCATCAAGAAACCTTCATCCCCTTCAATATATAAAATAAAATTGCGGTGAAGAAAAACATGACCAACAATAAAAACATGAGAAACAAATGAGAGAGCAACATAGAAAACAAGTGAGAGAGTTGATAACTACCAAAGTGTTAGATGACATTATTTCTAGTGTGAGAGTAAAAATACATTATATTCCATCATAATGGAGTAAGATTGAGTATTATCCTCTCAGAGAAAGATAAATATTGTTATCCTAGTAGTTTTTTACTTTTCAATTTGAGAAGGTTTTTCCAAGTTAAAATTCTTGGTGTTATTGTTCTAATTTTTTTCCTATTTCATTTACATGCTTCTCACTTCCACAAATGCCCATTTTGCATCACACGAAAGAGAGAAATTGGTGAAGTTTTTATAAAATTGGTATTAGAGCTCTCATGTTCATCTCGGGCGCATAGCCTATGTGATCCAGTATGTAAGGAGCCATCACTGTCTCACTTGATTGATACATGTTCAAATTGGCAGCAAACAATTATTCTTATTGGAAGCCCATGATGAAGGATAACTTATCTCGCAAGGACATGTATGGGCTCATTTGTTGCAAAGACATATTAGATGGTAAGACTGGAAAAGATCGAGAGCTTTTAAATCAAAAAGTTATTGTAATGATTCAAAAGTACATTGATAGAAGTTTATTTAAGTATGTGCCTCATACACAAATGCCTATAAGTTGTTGTTGAAACTATAATATATGATTGAAAAGAAGAATCTCAAAAATAAAGTGCCTTTTATGATAAGGTAGGTGAAACTTGACATTAGATATAATCAGAGTATAATAGAACACTTCAATTTATTCAAGGGGCCTGTGAATCAAATGACAAAGATATATTCAAATATTGATGGCGAGTTGCAAACACTTCTACTACTCAAATCATTTTCTTAAAGTCGAAGTATATTAATTTATATCATTTCAGATAGTTTATTGAATGAAGAATATAGAAGGAAAAACAAAGTATATCCATTCTCTTTGAAGCAAATGATAAGGACATATGAGGAGGAAGTGAAACTCTTGGCATGAATGAATCATGTTGAAGAAGCAAAAATAAAGTCAAAAGTCGTTCTCAATATTGTATAAGGTTAGTAGTATTCTACTATTGTAGCAAATAAAGACATAAGAGATTTGAATGCAGGTTCCTACAGAGAAGCTATAAAAGTGGAATTATCCATACATATTTAGTTGGTCCAAAGAAGAAGGATTATAAGCATACCACAATTGTCGCTGCATATGATGATGCATTCGTCACTAGAGCAGACAATTACCTTAATGTTGCACATGGTAATTGTTCTTGGATTATTGACTATGTTGCCTTTTTCCATGTAAGTCCACAAGAATGTTTATTTTTAAATTATAAGAAAGGTGATTATGGTATAGTGAAAATGAAAAACCATATTACAAATACATGCAAGATTACATGTATTGGTGATAATATGTTGTTAATAGACATATGAAGCAAACTTGTACTAAATAAGGTGAAAAATGTTTCATATATGCGTCTCAGCCTTATCTGAAAAGGTAAATCAGATGAACTGCACAATTTAAGAGAAAATCATATGCATATTGTAAGATGTGAATGTCCAAAAGCCTTTATAAGCTAAAGCACTAAACACTATAGTAGATCTCATAAACATGACACATTTGATACCCTTAAACTAAGATTTCAGATGAAGTTTGGTACATGAAGAAGGCATCATTTAATCATTTGAGAGAAAGAAGCTAAACTAGAAGACTAAGGAATGCATATACATTGGTCCTCATATAATAAACTTAGGTATATACTGTGGGATTTGATATAGAAGAAAGTAGTGAGAAGATGAGATATTGTGTTCTTCAGTGGTCAACCAATGAGAGGTATTGATGAGAACCTCTTCAGAAGATCCTTTTCTTTAACAATCTATCTTGTTTGGTGCAATGAACCCACAGTTTGAGTGGTTCTTTTGATGGTGAATGTTTAGGCCGAATGAAAATTATGTTGGATAAAAGAAGATGGTTAAGGTATGGAGATGAAGGCGCCACAACAAGGATGTTGATAAGTCGGGTGCTATTCGCCACAAGAACGTGGTTCTTGATTAGAATATGTAATCTTGGTTTAGGCAAGAAGTTAGGAGAAGAACTCTCACACAAGAAGGAATAAGCCTTGTATTTTCACACGAAATTAAACTTCTCTTATTCAAAGTTAAAAGATACACTTATAGGCAAGCCACGGCCTTAGGACTAAGTCCAACCGAAAGGCTCCCAATTCAAATTGTACATTAATGAAAACAATGGAAATCTATGAAAAAGCCTTAATGCTAAGTCTTGGTTTCATGGTAGTCTTCATGGGTAATTCGGCTCCCTTGAAGTCTTCATGATTCCATGTAGATGGCACGACTCACTTGAATGAATGTGGGCTGCACATTAATGAGTTTTGAAGCATTCATGACAAAAACCTCTTAATTTCATGTAGAGGGCACGGTTCACTTTGAATGAAAGGGTGGCCATTTATTTAGTTGAAGTCTTCATGACTAAAACCACATGATTCCATGCTTGATTGCACGGATCACCTAGGATTAATTGTGGGTGGCAACTTAATTCTTTGTGTTGGAATTAAAGTTGGACGGCACAATTAAGGCAAAGGGCTTCAATGTGGATGACAACTTCCTCTTTAGACTTGAATTCGGCACACTCTCCTTGAGTCCACTCTAGGCTTTAATTTCGGACGGTGCAATGAAGACCATATTGATTGTTATTCATAGAGTCCATTTATTCTGAAATTTAAGACACAACAAGACACATTAAATTCTAAAGGAAAATGTTTTAGGACAACATAAATGTGTCCTAGCCATTTGAGTGCATGGTCGTGCCCTATTAAAAGGGTTGGGGATTATTTGCCCCATGTTGGCCCACATGTAAAGTGATGTAATGAAAAAGATGACTCCCTTGGTTTGAGCTTAGGAAAGCTCCTTTGATGTCTTGAATGAGTAGGCTAAGTGCATTGTTCACTTGTTTGGCCCCTGCCCTTGTCATGGATATTCCTCAACTCATCCTTAGGTTCATTCGGGTTCACATCAGGTATTGAGAAGAAAAACCAGTTCAAGTCAAAAGTTTGTATTTATGCAAGGAGATAGATTCCTCAACAATAGACAAATCCTAAATAGACAATGAATAGAACTTAGCCATACTTAGAAATAGTGAGATCGCGATCAAATCCATTTTTATTGTCACAAAATCATGGTCAAGATCTTACTTAAATCAAGTCCATAGTATACAAAAAAAAAATCAAAGCATCGACCAAAATTCAATTTTCACCCCTTAATCTTAGCTTATGTACCATGTTTATCCACTAATTTTTTTATTATGCATTATTATTCTCTATACCAAATTTTAGTCTAAAACTAAAAGAAACCAGCCTACGTGTCAGCATGGCCTCTCGTCTCTCTCGACAAATTTTTTGAACGAAAACCCAATTGAGTAATAAAAGTTGCATAATTTAAAAAGTTTTAAAACTTTTTAAAAAGTTGCATAATATAAAAAATACATTTAACCCTTCTTACTATTAAGGAAACATAGATTTCAAAACTTTTGATATTTTGGCTTTATTTTGCTTAATATCTAATGTTTTATAAAATCAAGATAAATTATATGTATTTTTTTTAAATCTACCCTTATTTAAGTATTTTTCTCCCATAATTTAATAATTATATGAATTTTCTTGGATTTAATATATATACATTGATATATAAGTATTTTTATACTATCAATCAATCATCCACCATTCATATATTAATTATCATAGACTCTCAAACAAAAATAATACAAACTAATAATAGATAATAGGCTAATAATGTAAAAAACTTTACACGAACAATGAATAAATATTAAACTCATCATTCATAATTTAATAATTATATGAATTTTCTTGGATTTAATATATACATTGATATATAAGTATTTTTATACTATCAACCAATCATCCACCATTCATATATTAATTATCATAGACTCTCAAACAAAAATAATACAAACTAATAATAGATAATAGGCTAATAATGTAAAAAACTTTACACGAACAATGAAAAAATATTAAACTCATCATTTTTTTTCCAGAATTTTTGTTCACATTTCAATGTATCACTAGCATTTTTTCTTAATAAAATCTTCAATATACATGTGAAATTTGGATGGAACTGGTCTTTCCTCCATTTTCAGTGTACTACCTCCTCTTACTAATTGTTATCTATACTGTATACAAAGGAAAAACATAAAATAACTACTCATTGAGTATTTTATGTTTCCTTTTTATTTTTTATAACTTCTAATTTTATTTTATAATTTTTACTTTCATCTTTATATATACTAGTGCGTACAGGCACTTCGTGCCTGCCGGCGAATATTGTATGATATTATATATTCAATTTTTATATATTTCATTTTTTTGAATTAAAATGTATTTATTGTGTTCGGTGTACTTTATAATATATTTTTTGTGTGTTTATGATAATGTTTAATTTAAGGTGAGATATGTGGTTAATTAATATATTGGTGGTAGTTGCTTAAGATTATATAGTTTTTTTTGGAAAAATTAAATAATGTTAAAGGCAATATAATAAATAAAAATTACACCATGAGGAAAGTTATTTCCAGTTTTGGCTTTATATATAGTATAAATTAATATTAATAAACATTAAATACCTATCATGAAGTATTTTATATAAATTTCTATACTAATACTAATAGAAATTAGAAAAATATAAAATAAATACCCTAAAATATTTTATGTTTGCATACTTTATCTTCTATACTAATATTAATAAACATTAAATAAGTATTTTATATAAATTTCTATACTAATACTAATAGAAATTAGAAAAATATAAAATAAATACCCTAAAATATTTTATGTTTGCATACTTTATCTTCTATACTAATATTAATAAACATTAAATAACTACCATGAAATATTTTATATAAATTTCTATATTAATACTAATAGAAATTAGAAAAACATAAAATAACGACCATTGAAATATTTTATGTTTCCCCACTTTATCTTTAATAATTCTTAATTTCATGTTTATTTATACTAATAGATAAAGGGGAAATATAAAATAACTTCCATGAAGTAATTCTAATTACATGTTTCTAAATATTATATCTCTTTTAATGTAAATTAATGCTTCCTTTTTAACTACCACATCAATTCTTAAACTTCTCCTTTCTAAATAGATGTGACTTTTTGAATGGATAAATGAATTATATTGATTATGACATTAAATTTGAAATGTGGATAAATTACTTAGCCATAACAGTCTACTTTCATTTTTAACTTTCAGCATATATCGCATGATAGTTTTCTTAAATAATATAATATGGAGATGATACAATCTATATAAAAAATAAGAATGCGGGTGACCGGCATGGAGTGCACGGTTGACGCGCTAGTCTTAATAACTTCTCTTCCATTTTTTCTACTTATGAAATTAAGATCAAATTTATAGTAAAAAAACTAATATGACTATATCATTCACCATTTAGTTATGCTATTTTTTATTGAGAGAGTCAATAATAATTAAAAAATAAATGACAATTGATATAGTAACCGTTCGTTCTTATATATTTTTCTCTATAAATATATGAAAATTTAACAAAAATATTATATATTTAAATCGTGTATATAACCCTAAATTATTTGGAACCGATGGCTATATATCATGGTATAGGTGAAGAAAATAATACTTGTGCCTATAATTTAAAATAAAGTACACTACACTGACACCCCCTTAGTTTTAGTAAAATTATACAAATCACTCCTCACTTTTTTACACCTGCACAAACCTCCCATAGTTTTTATACTTTCATCACACTGACCACCCCTACATAAGAAAAGAAAAATAAGTGTAATGTTTTAAACAAAAAAATGTGATAAATACAATTAAGTTAAACAAAACATGATATATTGTGTAGACAAGTCTAAACAATATACAAATAAATGTATCTTTATTATAAATGTATCAACAATTCTAAAGAAATATTGACTCATATATTATTTGGATGTGTCTCCACAATATATCATATTCTGTTTAACTTAATTGCATTTATCACATCTTTTGTTTTGAAGATTACACTTATTTCTTATGCAGGGGCGGTCAATGTAATGAAAGTTAAAAAACTATAGGAGATTTGTGTAGATGTAGAAAAGTGAAGGGTGGTTTGTATAATTTTACTAAAACTCAGGGGTGTGAGTGTAACTCTTTAAAATAAAATAAAAAAATAAAAAAAAAAGTTCATCTATCTGTGGCGTTATCGAGTTTCTTGGCCGTCATCGCCGGCGATGCAAAAATACTCTGTTGCTTTATGTAATCCCTTGCTATTATGTATCAGACACCGATTGACTTTCCAATTATGCCCCTCACATTTCACTGTAAGAACCTTCTCTTCAGACCCATATCCATTATTACATCACAACCTCACTCTCTTATTGAATTCATGCAAATACCCCTCTCAAATCCGTCAAATCCATGCCCGCATGGTTAAAACTGCTCTAACAAACGTTCCTTTCACTCTAAGCAAGCTTCTTGCTTCAACAATCTTGTTAGATATCAACTATGCAGCTTCAATTTTCAGTTTCATTCAAAACCCAAATCTTTTCATGTTTAATACAATGCTCAGAGGCTATTCCATGAGAAATCTGTTGTATAAAGCTTTGCCCATTTTTAATGAGTTGAGGAAAAGTGGAATTTTACTTGACCAGTTCTCTTTTATCACTGTGGTTAAAGCTTGTGGTAGAGATTTTAATGTTGGGGTTGGAAAAGGGGTTCATGGGATTGTAGTAAGGTCTGGGAATGGGAGTTTTGTTGATTTGAAGAACACCCTTATGCATTTTTATTGTGTTTGTAGAAGAATTGAGGATGCACGTAAGGTGTTTGATGAGTTTCCTGAAAGAAATGACTTGGTTTCGTGGAACACTTTAATGGGTGGGTATGTTTTTGTTTCGAAGGCTAATTTGGTTTTTGATTTATTTCGGGAGATGTGTTGGAGTGGGATTAAAGCTAGTGTTGCGACTGTTTTGAGTCTTTTGTCGGCGGCTAGTGATATCGGGAGTTTTGTTGGAGGGAAGTCTCTCCATGGTTACTGTATTCAACTTGGACTTAGTTCAAATTTAAATGTCGTTACTGCATTGATTGATTTGTATGCAAAAACAGGTCATATCAATTTGGCACGTAAAGTTTTTGATGGCCTTACTGTAAAGGATGTCGTCTTATGGAATTGTCTAATAGGGAAGTATGCGAAAAATGGTTTGGTTGAAGAAGCTTTGGATTTACTACAGCAAATGAGGCTTCAAGGAGTAGAACCTAATTCTTCTACCTTGGCGGGACTAATTTCGGCTTGTCCTGCCTCTGGATCTACCCAAGTAGTTCGATACGTTATTAGTTTTATTGAAGAGGAGGAACTAGAATTGGATGTGGTACTTGGAACAGCTCTTGTTGACATGTATGCTAAATGTGGCTTTCTAGTTAAGGCTATGGATATATTCGAGAGGATAAAGGGTAAAGATGTGAAATGTTGGACAGCCATGATTTCAGGTCATGGAGTTCATGGACAGCCAACTAATGCCATTAAGCTCTTCAATCGAATGGAGAACGAGGGGTTTAAACCAAATGAAGTCACTTTTTTGGCAATTCTGACTGCTTGTAGTCATGGAGGGCTTGTAATAGAGGGTTTGGAAATTTTTATTAGTATGGTTCAGAAATATGGCTTTACGCCAGAGGTTGAACATTATGGATGTCTTATTGATCTTTTGGGTCGATCAGGAATGCTAAATGAAGCACATAAACTAATAATGAGCTTGCCCATTAAGAGTGATGCTACTGCATGGCGAACTCTGCTTTCTGCTTGCCGAGTCTATGGAGATGTTAAACTGGGGGAATGTGTGAAAGATGTGCTAACCAACATTTATGAAGCACATCCTGCTGATTCCCTTCTCATTTCTAGCACTTATGCTGTTGCTGGAAGAATCTCAGATCATACAAGAATGCAAGAGCAAACAAATGTTATAGGAGAAAATAATTGTGGGATGATTGAAACAGTGGGAGAAACTATGGTGAAGGAGGTTGGGCTCAGCGCTGTTGAAATTGATAATGAGGAATGAACGGAACGGGAAAAGGTTTCGGACAGTGGTGGCATATATTTTTCACCAAAACTCCATACGACATTTAGGAAGAAATGAAGAACACAAAACATGTAAATTTTATTTCTGTTTTGATGTTATAAAGAAGTAGCCAATTCTTTGGTGGAAAGGAAACAAAGGCTGCATCATTCATCAATATTTAGAGATCCTGAAGCATGGTACCCAGCTTTGACTATTTGCCTGTTTTTGCATGATTTGATCAACCTAGTTTAGAGAGCATTCAATTAGGATGAAAGGACATCGAACGAGGTTCTCATCTTTCGTATATCTTTCAACCGGCGTGGTTATAGGTCACCAGGGTAGCAGAATATACTCACCATTATGGAGCCAAATACCATTCTTTTGTTAGATTACAAACCAAGCAACCTACTCAGAATGCCAGTTTTATTTATGGAATGAATTTATCTGAAAAGCATGAGTTTCAGGGCAACTCTCTAATTTATTCCATTCTCCAGAAACATAACCTCAGACATTTTTCATGCTTCATTCTTCTGGTATGAATTTCCAATCAAATACAACAATGTGTCATTTAAGGGGCTATAACAATTTACGGAGTTGTAAATAACACAAAAGCATAATTGATTATGATAATTGAAAGTAGCATTGCAGAATCCCATTCTCAGGGAGGATTTGTTGCCTGGGAAAACAAAAACAACTTCATTGGTCCTTGACAAACTCATAGTCACCTGATATGTGGTACTCTTCGGTATAGGTACGCGTATGCAATATGTTACCCATCAAATATATGGTACGTTCAGGATTTATCCTCTTTGCTCCTCTCTCCCCCTCTGTTTTTTGCTAGAGATATTAGCTTTCTTCTCCTATGCGGTTGGAGTTGCAGCTGCTATGACGGCTTGAAGCCTAGGGACGAAGAAGAAGGCACCTTCAATGATGGTTTGCTTGGGACTGAGTATCAATATGCGAGTCGTGACATATTGGTTCACAAAAGAACCGTGAATTGATGCTCATAAACCAATTCACGGTTCCGCAGCCAAACCAGCTAACCACGTTTGGACAAACCATCCATCTGCAATCTAATTCAGATGATTAATTTTTGAAGAAAGAATGGTAGAATATATTCCACTCCGTTGTGTAAAATGATACTGCATTTTAAGATGTATTCAACCACTCTGATAAAAACACAATGGCATACTACTTGTAACATAAGCATTACCTGGTCATTATTGTGATTTAAGTGAGACTCTGGAACAGCCATAATAAAATTTATTTTATTTATGTTTTCTTTCATAAATTTTTAAATTTCATGATGAATTATTAAACACCTATGGAACAGGCACATCCTCTACAAAGATCATAAATGGGTATATGCAATGGCAAATTGGCAAATTAGCAATTTGTTTACAGTTTGTGCAATTCTATTTGTCAAAGTGTTACTCAAAAGCAACAAATTTAATTAAAAATTGAATAGATTATAATTTTTTTATCGATCACAAGTTCTCAAACTGATATGAAGGCTTAGGGCCATTGGCCGATAGAACAAATATGATGCCATTACCGATGGTTCTCAATCTTCAACTGGGCCTTACTGTTTCATAAGGCTACTAATACTGTAGAATTGCTTTGCTTCACATAAATGGTCAACTGAATTGCAAAAGCCCCTAAGCACGTATTGTTGGAAGAAAAGGAAGAAAGATTGAACTTAATCGATTAAGATGTTGATAATCGATTATCGGGTGAGATGTAAGAAGAGAGAGAAATTCAATAATACTTCGCGCCTTTCTTTATTTCAGCTACAGTGTTTTATAACAGAAATAACAGACAATTTAATTGATTATATAGTCTATTAATCGATTAACGAAACTACTTCTAATCGATTAACTAGCTAATGAATGACATTATTCTCAACACTCTCCCTTAATTCATACTAGCTAAGTCAAGCACGCCCCATTTCCTTCTTTGAATTTCAAAGTTGATCCTCTTCCGTAGCTTTGTGAGGATATAAACAAGCTAATTTTCAGTCTCGCAATATTCTAGTCTTAGATTTCCTTTCTCTACTTGATCTCTTAGAAAATGGTACTTAGTCTCTATGTGTTTGCTTCTTTCATGAGCTATAAGATTCTATGCCAAACTTATTGTTGATTTGTTGTCTACAAATATCAATATAGAGTCTTCTTGGCTCATTCCTGAAAGTGCGCATGTCAAGAGGAGCACTTTGGAAAGCTTGCCCACTATGTGTTTTGATGAGGACAATTTGTGTTTCATAAGAGCTTGAAGATCATCAACAAATCAACGTGCTTAAGCCTCAAGATTGGTATTAGACTTAGACTAGTAATTAGTTTAGGTTGAGTCTAAGGCTTAGGTAAACTCAATACATGTCTCATATACATAATACATTAAATCATTTTATTTTGAGATATGACATGTCTAATTTCTCATCATTTCATCTCATATGTTCATGCA
>NW_017721935.1:0-22620 GCF_001865875.1 Lupinus angustifolius | reverse complement strand
TACACCTATTCAACCCCCTCCCCCTTCTAGGTGTATTTTAGCCACTGATACCTAACAATTCCAATTTCTCCGAGTAGAGTTTGTAGCCAAAGTGTTTGGCAGCCACCTAGACATGCTGCAATGTACTCAACTTCACATGATGAGAGGGCCACCACTTTCTATTTTTGTGAACTCCAGCTTATAGGTGCTTCATCAAACTTAAAGATGTAGCTTGTAGTGCTTTTCCTTTCATCTTTGTCACCACACCAATCTACATCTGTGTAGCCTTGCATTTTTCCTATTTTCTTGTCACTGTGAGCAGGGAAAAATACTCCGTAATCAAAGCTTCCTTGTAGGTATCTAAGAACTCTCTTTATTGCAACCATGTGAGTGTGATTAGGTCTTTCCATGCATATACTAACTAAGCCTACACTATAGGTAATATCTAACCTTGAATTGTAGATATACCTAAGTGAGCCTATTATTTGTCTATAGAGAATTTGATCCACAATTATTTCTTCAGGATCTCCTTTACACAAGGTGTTTCATGTTTCCACTGGTGTTCTAGATGAGTTGCAATTTATCATGTTAAACCTTTCGAGCACATCTTTTGTGTACTTTCTCTGATGCATGAGTATGGCTTTTGTTGTTCTTGTGAATTCAATTCCTGGGAAGTAGGAGAGTGAATCTAGATCAGACATTTCAAACTCCAGATTGAGTTTATTCTTTATACTTTCAATTTCTTCATCCTTGCAACCAATGATTAGTAGGTCATCTACATACAAACAGATTATGATTGATGCTTCAGCTGGTGTGTTTTTGGTGTAGATTCCATGTTCACTTGTGCATATAAGGAGTCTTTGTTTCACTAGGAAGCTGTCTATTCTCTTATTCCATGCCCTAAGGGCTTGTTTTAGTCCATAGAGTGCCTTGTTCAGTTTGTAGACCTTATATTCTTGACCTGTTACTTCAAAGCCAAGTGGCTGTGACACAAATACTTCCTTGTCAAGTGGCCTATTTAGGAAGGCTGACTTAACATCCATCTGACATATTGCCCAGTTCATTGAGCTTGATGTGGCTGTGACAAGCCTTACAGTTTCAATCCTAGCCACTAGTGCATATACTTAATCATAGTCCAGTCCTGGCTTTTGCATAAAACCTTTTGCAACCAATCTAGCATTGTGTTTTGCCACTAATCCATCTAGCTTTAGCTTTACCTTGTAAACCCACTTCACTGAAATAGCCTTCTTTCCTTTAGGTAGTTTTGTGAGTTCCCAAGTATCATTTCTCTCAATGGATTTGATCTTTTCCTTTATGGCTTCAATCCAACAAGCTTCTTTGATTGCTTGTTCATATGTGATTGGCTCAATTTCAACTAATAATGCCATATGCACAAAATCACCATTAGATGTTATTGTTACATCAAAGAATACCTCATAGTCTCTTAATCTTGTTGGCAAGTTTCTTTGTCTTTGAGGTCTCTTGATAGTATTTGCATTTTCTTAACTTATTATATTTCCCTCTATTGTGTCATTAATGTTGTCAATGTCAATCTGGCCTACCTTGTTTGATGTTGAGCCAATTGAATTCCAATCCTATGATTGAGTCTCTTCAAACTTGAGATGCCTCCTATGAGTGATGGAGTTTGATTCTGGATCAAAAATCTTGTATGCACCAGTTGAGTGGTATCCTTGGAATATTAGCCTTTTTCCTTTATCATCCAACTTCTTCCTCTTATTATCTAGGACATGCTTGAAGCAAATTGAGCCAACCACCTTGAAATGTTTCACACTTGGTTTGTTTCCAGTCCAAGCTTCCTTAGGAGTTAAGCCTTTTAATCTCTTTGTATGACTTCTATTTGAGATGTATGTTGTAGTGGCTATAACTTCACCCCAAAATTTGTTGGGTAATCCTTTTGTTTTCATCATACTTCTTGCCATGTCTAGGATAATCTTGTTGACTCTTTCAGTTGTCTTATTGTGTTGAGGGGCGTATGGTGCAACTATTTCATAAGTAATGCCCTCCTTATCATAGTAGCTCTGGAATTCATGAGATGAGTACTCTCCTCCACCATCACTTCTTAGTAACACCAACTTGTGGCCTGATTGTTTCTCTGCCATTGCTTTGAAACTTCTAAATCTGTCAAAGACTTTACTCTTCCTCTTCAACAGAAAAATCCATAGCTTTCTGGTGAAGTCATCCTTGAAGGTAACAAAGTAGTTGTTCCCTCCAAGTGATTGGACTTCAATAGGGCCATATACATTAGTATACACAATCTCCAAAGGTTTAGTGGTTTTTGTTGGTATCTGATTGGAGAAAGAATTTCTGGCCTGCTTGCTTGTGATGCATTCCTCACACAACTTTGTAGGAGATCTCGCATCAGGAAATCCAACTACCATCTTTTGTTGACTCAACAATTCTAGACTCCCAAAGTTTAAATGCCCAAATCTTTGATGTCATATCCAAGTATCTTCTGCTATTGATTCCAGACAATTGTTATCACCTATATGGATACCAATCTTAAAGGTCTTATTGTGTGAAAGTGGGGCCTTTAAGATTAACATCATGTTCTCATTATAAACTTTAAGCATTCTATCTTCCAATATCATATAGTAGCCTCTTTCTAACAATTGTTCAAGGCTAATGAGATTGTTCTTCAATTTGGGTACATACAACACATTAGAGATGTAGGAAGCCATACCATCCTTCCTTCTGATCATAATCCTCCCTATACTTTCTATAACGATGAAGCTATCATATGCAAATTTCACCTTGGTTTTCACAGAATCATACAAGGATATGAACCACTCTTTGTGTCCAGTCATGTGATTGGAGCAACCAATATCCAGATGCCAACTATCTGACAAGGATTGTTGGTCTCCTTTTGTTGTAACCATCAAAGCTCAATTTGTGTCATTCAATTCCAGCCTGAGATTTCACCTAATTCACACATATCTAAACTAGAGAGTTCCCTTTCCGCCATCAAGAGAACTTCTTCATCCGAGTCTTCACCCTTAGCCAACCTGGCCTCTTCATCTTTGTTCTTCCTTTTGAATTTGCACTCTGATGCATAATGGCCACAAATTATGCAATTGAGGCATTGGACCTTGCTCTTGTCTTTCTTCTTCTTACCATTAACACCATTGCTATAGTTGTTGCATTTCCTGGTATTCCTCGTTCCAGAATTATAACCTTGGTTGACTGAGTTAGGTTTGTTTGATCCATGGCTATACCCGTGCACATTCTCAACCTCATTCTTCCTATCTATATGCCATCTTCCATTTTCTTTTCTTTGTTTGTCACTGTGTCCAAAATTTCTTTTCTTGAATTTGACACTTAGAGCCTATTGTGATTGTATATCACACATTCTTTCTAAAAACCGATGTCCATGAGCTTCTAATGAGCCTTGCAACTCATCTATCTTGAGGCTATCAAGGTCTTTGGATTCCTCAATTGCAACTACCGCATGATCAAATTTAGTAGAAAGAGTTCTGAGAATATTTTCTACTTTACCTTGTTCAGTAATTTTCTCACCACAACTTTTCATCAGATTGGTTCGACTTCGAATTCTGGTGAAATAGTCAGCTACATTTTCTTGCTCCTCCATCTTGAGCAACTCATATTGCCTCATCATCATCTGCAATATGACTTTCTTCATTTTCACACCACCGGAGTAGCATTTCTCTAAAATCTCCCAAGCCTCATTTGAAGATGAAGTAGTTGAGATTTTTTCAAAATTCGATGAACTCACACACTAATGTATCAAGAAGGTTGCTTTACAATCCTTCTTCTTAGCCTCCCTGAACTCTAGTCTCTGTGCATCATTAGGATTCTCTTCTAATGGTTGAACCTCATCTTGCACAACTTAAAGGCAATCTTGAAAGCCAAAGATTGCTTTCATCTGGATACTCTAGTGTTCATAGTTCTTTCCATCAAAAATGGGAAGATTCATTGCAAAGCCATTTGAAGTTGCCATCTTGTTATAAATTCTACAGGTTCAATATCTTGTTGCTCTTGATACCACTATTGGAAGAAAAGGAAGAAAGATTGAACTTAATCGATTAAGATGTTGGTAATCAATTATCGGGTGAGATGTAAGAAGAGAGAGAAACTGAATAATACTTTGCACCTGTCTTTATTTCAGCTACATTGTTTTATAACAGAAATAAAAGACAATTTAATCAATTATAAATCTATTAATTGATTAACGAAACTACTTCTTATCAATTAACTAGCTAATGAATTACATTATTCTCATCACTTATTAGTATTCAGGATAAGAGTGGAAACAAGTAGGGATGACAATGAGTCTAGAGGTGTCCGAGTAGAACATTGTCTGGATCTGCGTCGTTGCATCATTTTTAGACCCAGACTCATCCCAGACCCATGCTACTACCCGTAGGGTTTGCTACCCGATGGTTCTTAGCTAGCTAACGGATATGCAAATACCTACAAATTCAAAAATATTAAAAATAATTGTGAGAAATTTATGTAATTATGTGTTTATTTCTTACAATCTTATATGTCATTTAGACAATTAACAAGAGAAAATTTATAAAATATTATTTAAATAATTGTGAGAAATTTATGTAATTATGTGTTTATTTCTTACAATCTTATATGTCATTTAGACAATTAACAAGAGAAAATTTATAAAATATTATTTAAACTTTTGAACAAAATTTAAATTGACTATTAAACATAACCCATTTTACTCAAACAAACATAAAAAAGGTCATTACTTCAAGATTATTATGTAAAATTGATTTAGTAAGAACTCTTTAATCAACATAGTTTACGCATATGAATTAAAACATAACATCACACAATATTCCTTACCAATATAACATCATTGTTTAACAACATAACAATTAGAGTATAAATTAATATGAAATTACAATTATGGATTGACAATATAAAATTACAATTATGATTAACATAATATTGCAATTATATTACTATATATATAGATTTCAGAAAGAATAGCGGGTCCAGGTACCTACAGATATGGGTATCTCATTACTCGAATCCAAACCCATTTAATATCAGGTCTCAAAATCTCTGGTATCAATTATCAATGGGTCAAAAAATACAAATAAAAACCAGACACGTTATGGGGTAATATCTATAACACTAGACTTAAGCTTTTTAAATAAGTTCGACTTACTTTAATTATATTATGCAGATATTATTTTATAGTAATATCATTATATATGTATAATACATGTTAAGAATTGTTTTTTAGAATTATAACTTTTTGAAGAGTTCATACATTTTCTAAACTGGACTGTCTGAACTCTGAATATATAATTATTTTCCCTCCAATTAAATCTGAATGGATAAGCTTATTCATAATACATGTAAAGTTTAATAATACCCAATCAGGAAAGACAAGTTTTAATATTTAATTGCAGACCACAAGGTTCTAACAGCTTGTTTTCTATATATTCTTCATATTCCACCGAACTTATCATTGCTATTTTCTAATTTAGTTAAAAATGCAGTAGGCCCCACCATCTGCATGACCTGCCCTCCCACATATGGACGTGTCTTTGCGTGAGTGGTTGCTGCAATTAAAAGATACGGGACTGACGATGGAGTTTTAAGATAAATTATAAATAGTCAATGCAATTTCTTTAAGAAATATGAATCCAAATCTGAGGTGATTGCACCTATGTATTAATCTGAAAGTGACTCAACCGAGACAGTATTTTTTAATCACATAATTAAAAATACATATATAACTCATGTATTAGTATAGTTAAGAGTACATATATTAACCCTTCCATTCACATAGTTAAGAATATATATATATATATATTTTTTTTTGTGCATTTGCATTATTCAAACTTACTTAAATATATAAGTAAAATAAATGATTTAAGTCATATGTATTTTAAGAAGAAGTTAATAACTTTTTTGAATAAAAAACTCTAGAAAATCAAAGGTTTAATATGGTTAGGTTGAAAAAGTGACTTAAGTTACATGTATTTTGGGGTGGGATTCCCACAAGTTGATAAGTGACGAATACAAATATTACAATATGGTAAGATACATTGAAAATAAAGGATCACATGAACTAAATAAAGAGTACATGATACAATAGAATCTATGATAAAAATATGAACATATTTTAGAGGAAAAAATTGAAGAAAAAATGCTTATTATGAGAAACATTTTTTTTCTTATATAAGTAATAAATGATAAAAAGTTCCTGACTCTAGTAAAATTTGTATGAGTATAAGTTACCCTGGATTTTATATAGAAATGTGATTGAGACCATTTATACAAAACAATTAAAAGAAAATTCATTCTTGGCATACTTTCAATTAATTCAACATTTCAATTTTCAATGCCTATAAAAAAAATCAACATTTCAAAGATTAACCTAAACATATATTTTGAAAATACCACATATCAATCATATTATTTATGAAAATTGTTATATACTCCAAAAAGAAAAAAAAACAAGTCTAAAAATTCACCCAATCCATATTTCAATTTTATATGAGAATATAACATTAGTTATATGTTATTATATTTCTTAATTTTTATGGCTTCATTACTTTTATATCCATTTTATTTAGGTGGTGACATTTGGACAATGTATATATCATTTGTAGTAGGACTGGGTGGGTTTTATTTTGGGTTCACCATGAGTGAAAAGTAATTTAAATATGATAGTAAGCCATCATGTCATCCTCTAACTGAACCAGTTTCTTTAGTTAGATTTTTCTTACGTATTTAAGTTCTAATTATTGATATATTTTATTGAGAGGTTGAACGTTAGAAAAAGGTTATTTATAAACTAGACTAAAATAATCATAAATAGATAGAGCTGTCAGAAAATTATGTTTTTATTGATGTTTTTAATGTCTTAGATCAATTAAAATATATTATTTAATTAAAAAAATATAAAAATGTAAACTAATATTTTATATTATTTGATATAATTATATTAGCTCGGGACATAAAAATATAAGAATGTTGTTGAAGGACTCGTTAAAAATTGAAAAAAGATAATATTAAAAATAAAAATAAAAAACATTTTCAAATATAAAATTATCTTTTTGTTTTCTTAACCAAGTACTAGTATGCATTCCCTTTATTGTTATTATTATGAATGTGTTTGGTGTTATGGGTGAGCATGAGTCCTAATATGTCGAGTAAGAATTGTCTCTTTTCTGACTCTAAATATTAGTAGAATTATTTTTTGTATCTAGACTTGATCCTAGATCCGAAATTAATTCGATCCCAAAAATTGACTGAGACAACATTTGAACTCGAACCCGATCCTAAATTCGATTAAATATAATGCATATATCTTTTAGATAAATTTTTATCACTATTTTACTTATTATAATAAATATGTAATTTAACATATGAAATATAGATATATATTGTTAATCATGTATTTATGACGAAAATTTAGAGAATTAATAATATTTTCGACCAAACAAATGTCATTACTCAATACATAATTGAGTAGAGACATATATAAACATGATTAGTGAGTGATCATGGGACGGGTCATGTTTGTCCCCTACCGACTCTAAATATTAGTTAGGTCTAATTTTTGAATCCGAACTTGATCATAAAGCCAATGAAACCTGACCCTATTTAGATTCTATCATGATTAGGCCAAACCTGGTAAGCGAGTAGAGTGGAGTCCGTATTATCCTTGCCTCAACGATGCCATAACCATGGACTCAAAGCCAAAGGTCAAGTCTTAGCCGAAGCTGTTCATTGTTTTGGAAGTAAAGCATGAACAAATGCTACAAACAAGATTATAATTCCTACAGGGACACGTTATTTACTTGACCTATGATATACTGTATTTTTTTTTGCAATTTTTTTTTGTATTTTTTTAATAGGGCTTTACCCGAAAGGGAGCCCTTCCATAAATTCTCCAAGGCCACAGCTGTACCCATGCATAAGAGGGGGTTTGGAAATAGTTTTCAATCAGCAATAGACACACCTTGGTTAGAACCAGCTGAGTCATTGCCCCAAGCATAAAGATATGTTGTCTGAATATTCCGCTTAATATATTAACGTTATTAAGTTTGCCTTCTATTATACTATTCAATGTTGTGAAATTTAAGTTGGATATAAAATCAGAAGATGTTCCATGTTAGGTTTAAACAGTTTAAATGATTAAACCATCAGGTTAGAGTGAATGATTTCATATATAATTAATAATGTTGGGAACAAGCGAACAATCAAATAGTAAAGAGTATATAGACAAGAGAATAAAACAAGAGATTTGGTAACGAGGTTCGACCAATTGTGCCTACGTCCCTGGAGCGTTCAGCGGCTACCACTATATATTATTAGAGAATAAGGATTAGTGTTTTACTATTCTTCTCCTTGTTACATTAGGTTTACATAACATCAATATATCCCCAACCCCTTTACATCAGCCCAAGCCCATAACTTATATTGCTATTATCTAGAGATATGAGTCATTGCACAACAATCTCCACCTTGGCGAATATCATCAATCTCCATCTTCCGCTATTGGGCTGGGGGCGTTCATAGTCCAGAATTAGTGAATGTTCAGCAAGCTCAGGCAATGCCTGAACTTGTCCATGGTAACCAGTTTGGTTAACATATCAGCTGCATTTTTTAAAGTGTGAACCTTCTGTAATAGTATCTGCCCACAAGCTACCAACTCTCTGATCTTGTGAAATCTCACATCAATATGTTTGGTCCTAGCATGATACACCTGGTTCTTTGCCAAGAAGATAACACTCTGACTGTCACAATGTAGTGGAACTTCACCTTGCTCAATGCCTAACTCATTTACTAGCCCCATAAGCCACAGGGCTTCCTTAGAAGCTTCACCAGCTGCCATGTACTCTGCTTCAGTTGTGGACATACCAACAACAGACTGAACTGATGATCTACACATAATTGGTCTACCTGCAAGGGTGAAGACAAACCCCGTTGTGGACCTTTTATCATCCAAGTCTCCTGCATAGTCCGAATCAACATAACCAATAACTGAAGGCTTACTGTGTTGGTTGACAAACATGATACTGAGACTTGTAGTCCCCTTCAAATATCTGAAAATCCATTTGACTGCTTCCCAATGTTGCTTCCCTGGTTTCGACATGTACTTGCATACTTGACTAACTGCTTGTGCCAAGTCCGGTCTAGTACAAACCATAGCATACATCAAGCAACCCACTGCACTGGCATATGGAACCTTTGACATGTATTTCTTCTCTTCATTTGTCTTTGGACACTGATCTAGGGAAAGCTTGAAGTGATTTGCCAATGGAGTGCTCACTACTTTAGCATTGCTCATATCAAATCTCTCTAAGATCTTTTCTACATAGCTTTGCTGGGAGAGCCATAGTTTTCTAGCCCTCTATCCCTATGAAACTCCATCCCAAGAATCTTTCTAGCAGCCCTTAAATCTTTCATGTCAAACTCCTTAGCTAACATGACTTTCAGCTCATTGATATCACTCAAATGATTAGCAGCAATCAACATATCATCAACATAAAGTAACAGAAAAATAAACGAACCATCGTCAAGGCTTCTCACATAAACACATCAATCATACTCACAACGCTTATAACCAAGCTTCAACATATAAGTGTCAAACCGCTTGTACCACTGTCTGGGAGACTGCTTCAACCCATATAGAGACTTCTTCAACTTGCAAACCAAGTGACTCTGTCCAGCTGCACTGAACCCCTCTGGTTGTGTCATGTAAATTTTCTCCTCTAATTCACCATGGAGAAAGGCAGTCTTCACATCCATCTGTTCTAAGTGCATATCCCAGCTGGCTACCAAGGCAAGCACTGCCCTGATAGAAGTGTGTCTCACCATTGGGGAGAAAATCTCATTGTAGTCAATCCCCTTCTATTGTGAATACCCTTTTACTACAAGACGAGCCTTGAAATTTTCCCCTTCTTTTTCTGATACTGTTGGCTTCCTCTTGTACACCCACTTGCACTCAACTGCACGCTTGTCTAGGGGCAATGGAACAGGCTCCCAAGTTTGGTTCTTCTATAAAGACTTCATCTCCTCCATCATGGCACCCATCCATTGTTCTTTCTCCTAGCTATTTATAGCCTCTTGAAAGCTACATGGATATTCTGAACTGATATGGAGAGCAACTGAAGCCATATCCTCAAAGCCATATCTCTCTGGAGGTTTGATAGGACGTCTATCCCTGTCTCTAGCAAGTAGATACTCCTGCATACCTGAACTCTCTGCTTGAGAATCATCATGTTCTTGACTTGAACTAGTGCATGGTTCCTTGCCTTTATTCACCTGAACCATTTCATTGCTCACTGGAATCGTATTTGATCCCAAAGTCTTTCCATTTGGCATGAGAACCTCTGTCAAAACTGACTGTTTCATCATGTAATCTTCATCAAACACTACATCTCTGCTCAACACCACCTTTCTGGAAACTGGATCCCAGAACTTGAACCCCTTCACACCTTTCGTATATCCAATGAAGATACACATCTTTGACTTAGGATCAAGTGTAGATCGTTCATCACTAGGTACATGTTCATAAGTAGGACAACCAAATATGTGTAACATATTATAATTGACTAGGTTACCTGTTCATACTTCTTCTGCAACTTTACCATCCAATGAAGCTCGTGGTGATCTATTGATGACATAACATGCCATACTAAGTGCCTCTTCCCAAAATCCTTTGGAAAGTCCAGCATTCAGTCTCATACATTTGGCTCTCTCTGTAAGAGTTCTATTCATCCTCTCTGTAACACCATTCTTCTGAGGAGTCTTCTTCAATGAAAAGTGTCTCTGAATGCCATGTTCCTCACAGAATTTCTGAAACTGTGAGTTTTTGTACTCCGTACCATTATCTGACCTCATGTATTTGATTTTCCTACTAGTCTGGTTCTCTACCTCTGCCTTCCACACTTGGAACTTGGCAAAGACTTCTGACTTATGCTTCAGAAAATATACCCAGACCTTGCGAGAAAAGTCATCAACGAAAGTAACAAAATACCTAGAACCTCCTAGGGATGGTTCCTGAGTGGGTCCCCATACATCAGTGTGGACATAATCTAGAATGCCTCGAGTCCTGTGTTGGCCAGCCTTGAAACTAACTCGTGTCTGTTTCCCAAGCACACAATACTTGCACAAATCTAGCTTGCATTTGCTGACTCCCCTCAACAGTCCTCTTTTGTATAGTTCTGTCACGCCATGCACACTCATATGTCCCAAATGCATGTGCCATAATTTTTTAGCACCATGGTCTGAATCTACTAAGATCTCTTCAGCCACTCCATTAACTCCACCTACAACTGTTCTCCCTAACAACTTGTAAGTGTTCCATACAATCCTTTTACCCTTCATCACAGTTAGAGCACCTTTGCATACTTGAAGAATATCACTGCCCCCATCAGCTCTATAGCTAAACCCTTTGGCCTGCAATGTCCCAAAGAAACCAAATTCTTCTTCAAATCTGGTATGTGCCTAACCTCACATAACGTCTTCACTACACCATCATCCATCACAATTCTGAGTTCTCCCATACCAATAATTTCACATGCTTTATTATTTCTGAGATACACGAAACCAAAATTGCCTGCCCTGTATGTGGTAAACCATTCTCTGTTTGGCGTCATGTGGTGAGAATAACCAGTGTCAAGTATCCACTCATTTGTACTATGATTTGATGATACAAATAGTAGATCAACTTCAGTATTGTAACCAGAGTCATCTTTCTATGCAACATTTGCAGATGTAGATACTCCATCTTTCCCCACCTGCTTGCTAGAACTCCATTCATTGGGACAATCCTTTTTGTAATGCCCAGTTTGTTTGCACTTATAGCACTCTACTGGTGGTCTGCCCCTAGAATTTGGTCTTTTCCCTTTGGCAGGACCTCCTATGTCTTGTCTCCTTCCACGCGCTTGGCTCCCTTTCACATACAGACCATCACTCTGAGACCCTTCACCTACATTCTGTCTTCTTTGAGTGTGGGACAAAAGTGAAGATGTGATCTCATCCAGCTTGATTGAGTCTTTCCCGTACGTCAATGTTTTCACCAAGTGTTCGTAGGAATTTGGCAAAGAACATAGTAATATTATTGCTTTGTCCTCATCATCAAGCTTCACATCAAGTTTCTGCAAGTCATTGATCATTTGATTAAAATTGTTGAGATGATGTTGCAAATCAACACCTTCCTGCATCTTTAGGCCATGGAGTCTCTGTTTCAAATACAATTTATTTGCTAGAGACTTGGATATGAACCGCTTCTCTAATGTCTCCCATACCTCTATTGGTGACGTCAGATCCATAACTTGATACATCACCTCATCTGATAGATAGAGCCTTATGGTTCCCGCAGCCTTCTCCTTCAACTCTTCCCAATCCAGTTGATCCTTACCCTCTGGTTTATTCTCACGCAAGACCTTTGATAGACCTTGTTGAGCCAACACATCCTTAACCCTCATTTGCCACAATCCGAAATTACCAGTTCCATCGAACTTCCCCACCTCAAATTTGGCACCTGGGTTAAGAGCCATCTGATACCAATTGTTGGGAGATCTTCATCCATGAGTTACAACATTCCTCCATGGGCTAAGTGAAAGAAGCATATAAGTGGGCTTGACACCACATCTTGACCCAAAACCTTAAGACATTAGGTCTATCCACTTATATGCTCTTTAACTCATCCATTTTTGCCCAATGTGGGACTTCTTCATTCACAATTGGAATACCCAACATCTCCCCCTCAAGTGTGAATTCTCATTCGAGTATTGGATACACTAGAGCTCAGCTCTCTACCCACATGCTTTGATATCAATTGTTGGGAGATCTTCATCCATGAGTTACAACATTCCTCCATGGACTAAGTGAAATAAGCATATAAGTGGGCTTGACACCACATCTTGACCCAAAACCTTAAGGCATTAGGTCTATAGGTCCATCCACTTATATGCTCTTTAACTCATCCATTTTTGCGCAATGTGGGGACTTCTTCATTCACACTTGGAATACCCAACATCTCCCCCTCAAGTGTGAATTCTCATTCGAGTATTGGATACACTAGAGCTCAGCTCTCTACCCACTTGCACCACCGTTGGCTTATCCTTTCATCAACGAAACACGCCGCCTTGACCTCTCGTCAAGAAGACTTTCAACACAAGGATCCCTCATGGATCTACCGATTATTTGTCGCTTCAATACTCCATTGAGCTGTCGAACCATCGACTTTGATACCACTTATTGGGAACAAGCGAATAATCAAATAGTAAAGAGTATAGAGACAAGAGAATAACACAAGATATTTGGTAACGAGGTTCGACCAATTGTGCCTACGTCCCCGAGAGCGTTGAGCGGCTACCACTATATATTATTAGAGAATAAAGATTAGTGTTTTACTATTCTTCTCCTTGTTACATTAGGTTTACATAACATCAATATATAGCCCTCTACCCCAACTCCTTTACATAACCTCAAGCCCATAACTTATATTGCTGTTATCTAGAGATATGAGTCATTGCACAACAAATAAATTTTATCTATAAATATATAATTATGTATAAATAAAAAAATTATATTAATAATTATGTATTAATTATATTGAGGTAATATCTCTTCATTTTTTTCTTCAACATGAGTAAAACAAAATATTAGAGTAGTGTTCCGTTTTTTTTAAATTTTAAGTGTACATTTGGTTTACTTCCCAGATTATTCTAGTTTTAACGAATTTAACACGGTAAGACAAGAATTTCTCAGTTCAAAGCGGTTCAACCTTCATTCGAGTCAACTGTTAGATCGGTCAAACAGTCAGTTCTGGTTATTACAAATACTAATAATGAACGACTATAAATACACCACACCACATACGTCCAAGACAAGTGTGGCCTTGAGAATCAATAGGATTCAGAAATGAAAATGGGTTATAGTAGTTCTGTTGCATTATTAGCTTTGTTGATGAGTATAGTGGTTCTTTGCAATGGAGGCAAAACCAGCACTTATGTCAGAAATCTTATAGAGAAACCAGTGGATATGCCACTTGATAGTGATGCCTTTGCTATCCCTCCTGGTTATAATGCACCTCAGCAGGTTCATATAACACAAGGTGACCTTGTGGGCCAAGCAATGATCATATCATGGGTCACTGTGGATGAACCTGGCTCCAATGAAGTCATTTATTGGAGTGATAGTAGTCTCCTAAATTTCACAGCTGAAGGACAAGTTTTTACTTGCACCTTCTACAATTACACTCCTGGTTTTATTCATCACACCACCATCACAAATTTGGAGGTACTTATTATTATTATTAACTATGCTAGCTCTATATTCTATTCCATCAATGTTTCTCTTGCATCATTTGTTGCTGATACTCCTACATTTATTGACAGTTTAACACTAAATATTACTATGAGGTTGGAATTGGAAACACCACACGACAGTTTTGGTTTATAACTCCTCCTGAAGTTGGTCTTGATGTGCCATACACATTTGGTATCATAGGTGTGTACTATTATTATTCTATGTTGACATTTAATTATTGCATTAGTTATAAGAATAAACTTGAGAATAAAGCTCTCAACTTATAATAGAAACATCATCAAATGATATTACTAGAAATTAAAGGGGGCAAATCCCAAACAAACTAACATTGAATACCTATCAACTTTAGAAATATCCCACCACAAAAAGCTTTTCTATAATGAACCAAGTGTAACATAAAATCCTCTTTGGCTTTTTGATTTTGCCCATTTTTGCTGCCTTGATCTACAAATCTTCTCAATATTATCTGAATTATTTTATAGGATATTATTTGTAGAGGATCTTGGTCAGACATTTAATTCAAATACAACACACACTCACTATCAAAATAGTAAAGGAAAGACTCTATTGTATGTTGGAGACCTTTCTTATGCTAATGATTACCCAAATTTTTCTTTAGCATTATTTGAGACAAACTTGGAGTTCTTGTCTTCCCTTGAAACTTCCTTTCCCCTCCTTGATGAACTCCTAAAATTCCTTAGAAAAGTCCACAATGCACAAAAACTCCAAAAAAGTTAGTAAATAAAAAATGTGCATGAGTATATAGATATTTCATGAATTAAGCATCTTACACATTTTCTTGAAGAAGATTAAGTAACAAAATATGGATATTTACAAAAGAAAATGACTAAGAAGGAGAACTTACATGATGAAGGTAGAAGAAAACTTTGAAACTTGAGAGAATTTTTTTTTATGTTTGAGATGATTTTGCAAAATTTCCTTGGTACTTTGTGATTCAAGAATGGGTGTTTATATAGGGGTTGGAAGTCTTTGGTCAAGGATATTTGGTCAAAAATCAAGAAAAACTCCTCTTTTAAGGGATTTTTGGTTCCAAGGCACATGGCCTGGCAGACCGGCGCTGAGCGCATGGTCCCCCACGCTGAGCGGTGGGTCAGTGGTCCAGGCTTGACTGAGTAATGAGCCTTGACCATGACTTTGACTATGTTTTGGGCCCTTTTTAAATTTTCAGTTTTTTGTACTTGGCCCATTAAGCCATTTTAATTTTTTTCTTCTCTTGTTATAAAAAAATTGTTTTCCGATTTTGATCCCTAAAATGTTTTTTTTAACAAAAAAGAAAGAAGTTAATACTTACAAAAAATCGAACAAAGACAAAATGTAGAAAGGCAAATAACATATTATATATCAAAATATACTAGGTTTCATCCCAGCAAGTGCTTCTTTAATGTCACTAACTTGACATTGGATACCAAATTTTTTTTATTCCTTCTACTGCCCTGTTGAGCCAGATTCACCCCTCAGGATTGCATTACCATGTTCTCTAGGATTCACTTCTGTATTAGCTGAAAATGTTGATTTCTGATTTTCAGCTAATTGTTTAGCCAATTTCCCAATTTGTATCTCCGTATTCCTTAGAGAAGCATCAATATTTTTCTGATTCGACATGGTCATTTGCATAAACTGGTTTAGAGAATCTTCCAGTTTGATGCTCTTATCTTGGGTGGGGTGTTGAAATTGATTATTCTAGGGGTAGAAGGGTTGTTTCTGAGGAAGATCTTGCCTCCAAGGCTGATTTCTTTGAAATTGATTATTACCCCCTTGAGGGTAATTATATTGAAAGATCTGCCTTGGAGGGTTTCCCACAAAATGCACTTCCTCAATTTGGCAGGTAATGGAATCATGATCTTCACTACAATTGTCGCACCAATAAATTTGCTTCTTTGAGGTTTCCCGTAACTGTTTTGGCAAATCATAGAGTTTTTGGGTAACCTCTTCTAGTTGTTGTTGAAGCAATTTATGTTAGGCTAGTATTGCATCAGTTGTTTCTTGTCTTTCCTGAATGATAAGGAGAAAAAAAAAACCGGGTCAAAAGAAAATGCCATTTTGGAATTTTATCGACAATTTGCTTGTGTTGGCGGAGATCCAGTATTTTCTGAATCTTTATGTAAGGAATTGCAAAAAAAATTTTTTCAACAAAGATGTGAATTAGGAAGGATTGGTCGGAGAAATATGAACCGAAGGCTGAATCTTGATATACCCCAGAACAATACATTTTTGTTACCGCGAGATATATTGACAGCTGCGGATCGTTTGATTGGAATGAAATTTGGAATGGGTACGCTTGACGATATGAATCATGTGAAAAATAAACGGATTCGTTCTGTAGCAAATCTCTTACAAGATCAATTTGGATTAGCTCTGGTTCGTTTAGAAAATATGGTTAGAGGAACTATATGTGGAGCAATTAGACATAAATTGATACCTA
The DNA here is from genome assembly GCF_001865875.1 of Lupinus angustifolius. Classification (NCBI taxonomy): domain Eukaryota; kingdom Viridiplantae; phylum Streptophyta; class Magnoliopsida; order Fabales; family Fabaceae; genus Lupinus; species Lupinus angustifolius. The sequence continues at coordinate 5,894 of NW_017721935.1, read as the reverse complement.
CTCCTCGGAATTTGGTGGCTTCAACTCCATTAACGACCACTTATGAATCTTTTTTTGGATTACAACCATTATCTCAAGTTTTGGATCGAACTAATCCATTAACCCAAATAGTTCATGGGAGAAAATTGAGTTATTTGGGCCCTGGAGGATTGACGGGTCGAACAGCTAGTTTTCGAATACGAGATATTCACCCTAGTCACTATGGACGCATCTGTCCAATTGACACGTCTGAGGGAATCAATGTTGGACTTATCGGATCCCTAGCAATTGATGGGAGGATTGGTCATTCGGGGTCTATAGAAAGTCCATTTTTTGAAATCTCTAAGAGATAAAAAAGAATAAGGATGCTTTTTTTATCACCAAGTAGAGATGAATACTATATGGTAGCGACGGGAAATTCTTTGGCGCTGAATCGCGGAATTCGGGAGGAACAAATTGTTCCAGCTCGATACCGTCAAGAATTTCTAACTATTGCATGGGAAGAGGTTCATCTTCGAAGTATTTTTCCTTTCCAATATTTTTCTATTGGAGCTTCCCTCATTCCTTTTATCGAGCATAATGATGCTAATCGAGCTTTAATGAGTTCTAATATGCAACGTCAAGCAGTTCCGCTTTCTCGGTCCGAAAAGTGCATTGTTGGGACTGGATTAGAACGCCAAGTGGCTTTAGATTCAGGAATCCCCGTTATAGCCGAACACGAGGGAAAGATAATTTATACCGATACTGACAAGATCATTTTATTGGGAAATGGAGATACTCTAAGCATTCCATTAGTTATGTATGAACGTTCCAACAAAAATACTTGCATGCATCAAAAACCCCAGGTTCGGCGAGGTAAATGGATTAAAAAGGGACAAATTTTAGCGGACGGTGCTGCTACAGTTGGCGGCGAACTCGCTTTGGGAAAAAACGTATTAGTAGCTTATATGCCATGGGAAGGTTACAATTCTGAAGATGCTGTACTCATTAGTGAGCGTTTGGTCTATGAGGATATTTATACTTCTTTTCACATACGGAAATATGAAATTCAGTTTATCGACAATTTGCTTGTGTTGGCGGAGATCCAGTATTTTCTGAATCTTTATGTAAGGAATTGCAAATTTTTTTTTTCCAACAAAGATGTGAATTAGGAAGGATTGGTGGTGACTGCAATTGTTGAGTCTAAAGATTTGGACTCTATGCCTTTAGCTACTTTATTTGGAAAACTTCAAGAGCATGAAATGGAGTTGGGTCGCTTGACCATGAATGAAGAATCAGACCGGAAGAAGAAGAGCATCACATTGAAGGCCACGACCTCCAAAGAAAAAGAAGAGAAAATTGATGATGAATCTGATTCCGATCTAGATGATGAAACTATGGGTCTCCTAGTCCGAAAATTTAGCAAATTCATTAAAAGAAAAGGAGGACTCAAAAAGTTTCAAAAGAAGGAAGCGAAAGAGTCAACCAGTAAAGGCAAGAATAACAAGGATCGCTTCACTTGCCATGAGTGTGGAAAGGTAGGGCACATGAGGTTTCAGTGTCCAACCTACCTAAAGAAGGTTGATTCAGAGAAGAGCACTCCCAGGGACTTCAAATCCAAGAAAGCTTACATCGTTTGGGATGTACCTGAGGAGGAGTCGACATCAAGCACCTCAAGTGAGGAGGAGTCAGCAAAGCTGTGTCTGATGGCCAGATCTGACATCGATACAAATTCAGACTCATGCAAGGATAATAATGAGGTATATTCTGACACCTCATCCACTTCGGATGATTCACCTCCTTATGATGTATTGTATGATGCTTATGTCGAGTTGCATGACGAATTAAAGAAATTGGCTAGAATTAACATTGATAGGAAAAGGATAATCCTGATAAACGAACAAAAAATAAGCCAATTACAAAAAGAATTAGATGAATTAAAACTGGAAAATGAAACTTTAGATCTCATCTATTCTTGTAGCTCATGTAACTGCTCTGCTAATAACTTATGTCAAAAACCTGTCTGTGAGACTTGCGAGACTTTGCAAGAGGACAATTTTAAACTAAATGAAAAACTCACACGTCTCACAAACAGTAAACAACAATTAGATAACTTGCTTAATCAAACTAGAAATGTTGGTGATCGAACTGGTCTAGGTTATACTCGCACTGCTAAAAATAAGCGACCATATAGAAAACCGGTAGCTCAAGCTAAAAATAAATATCATAAGCATTCTCCTACTTGTTTTTATTGTAACACATATGGTCATACTTCTCATTCATGCTATATTAAAAAGTATGGTATACCTAGCGGAGTTTATGTATGGAAAAAGAAGGGAGATGATTCCCTAATCACTAACAGAAAAGGACCCAACATAAATTGGGTACCTGAGAAAAGTAAGTAATCTATTTTGCAGGTATGTCTCCGAACACATGGACAAAAATGGTACTTAGATAGTGGGTGTTCGAGGCATATGACAGGTGATAGATCAAATTTCCTGGATCTCTCACTTAAAGGAAAAGGATACGTCACTTATGGAGACAACAACAAGGGAAAGATACTCGGCACAGGAACAGTTGGTAACTCATCCCAAACTCTGATTGATAATGTCCTTTATGTTGAAGGACTAGAACATAACTTGTTGAGTATAAGCCAACTCTGCGATAAAGGTAATCGTGTATCCTTCGATTCTGATTGTTGTGTCATTCGTGATATTTTATCTAATAACGTTAAATTTGTTGGTCACCGTATAAATAATATTTACATGGTTAATTTGGACGATGTCACTACATTATTTTCAAAATGCTTTATTTCTAAAGAAGATGACATCTGGCTATGGCATAGACGTGTTGCACATATCCATATAAAGCATCTAGATAAATTATCATCAAACGAACTAGTTGAGGGGCTACCAAAATTGAATTTTAAAACTAAAGAAATTTGTGACACTTGTCAAAAGTGTAAACAAACCAAAAACTCTTTTAAAAATAAAAATGTGATATCCACCTCAAGACCTTTGGAGCTACTCCATATGGACTTGTTTGGACCATCACAAATCATGAGTTTTGGTGGTAGTTACTACGCTCTAGTTATTGTTGATGATTTCTCTAGATTTACATGGACATTGTTTTTATCATCAAAAAGCGACGCGTTCAAAAATTTTAAAAATCTTGCCAAGCAAATCCAAAACCAACTTAACCTAAAAATAATATATATACGAAGTGATCACGGGGGAGAATTTGAGAACTTTCAGTTCGACAAATTCTGTGATAAGCATGGCATTTTGCATCAGTTCTCTGCTCCTCGCACTCCACAACAAAATGGAGTTGTAGAGAGGAAAAATCGTGTTTTAGAAGAATTAGCGAGAACCATGCTTAACGAAAGTAATACCCCCAAGTACTTCTGGGCTGATGCAGTTCATACTGCATGTTATGTTATAAATCGAGTACTCTTAAGGCCTAATTTGAATAAAACTCCTTATGAACTTTTAAAAGGCCGCAAACCAAATATATCCCATCTTCACGCTTTCGGTTGCAAATGTTTTATATTAAATAATGGAAAGCGAGCTTTCGGAAAATTCGATTCTAAAGCCGATGAGGGAATATTTTTGGGATACTCGATTCATAGCAAAGCTTTCAGAGTCTTTAACAAATATTTAATGCAAGTTGAAGAGTCTATCCATGTACAGTTTGACGAATCTTCTCCAAAAGAGAAGAGAAAGGTCGTTTCTAATGATGTTGCAGGTGCTTTGGAAGAAGCATACTCCAAGGACATGGACAATGAAAAAGGAGCCAATGATGAAGGTCAAGTCGAACATCAAGAGCACTCAGACATGCCAACCGTGTGGAAAACTAAGAAAGCTCACCCGATTGATAAAGTTATAGGTGACATATCTACGGGAGTGGTAACCCGTAGTTCCTTACGAAATTTCTGTAATTTTGTAGCTTTTGTATCGCAAATTGAGCCTAAGACCGTTGATGAGGCCATTGAGGATGTACACTGGGGTATAGCTATGCAAGAAGAGCTAAACCAGTTTGAGCGTAACAGTGTTTGGGACTTGGTCCCTAAACCTAAAGATCATCCCGTGATTGGTACTCGATGGGTCTTCAGAAATAAACTTGATGAATCTGGCTTAATAATTCGAAATAAAGCACGTTTGGTGGCCAAAGGCTACAACCAGGAGGAGGGTATCGATTATGACGAAACCTACGCTCCTGTAGCCAGACTAGAGGCCATCAGAATGCTTCTTTCCTTTGCATCTTTAATGAATTTCAAACTTTTTCAAATGGATGTAAAAAGCGCCTTCCTGAATGGATACATTCAAGAAGAAGTTTATGTTGACCAACCGCCTGGTTTTGAAAATTTTAAATATCCGAACCATGTTTACAAACTTAAAAAGGCACTATATGGTCTCAAACAAGCTCCTAGAGCTTGGTATGACAGACTTAGTACCTTTCTTTTAGAAAAAGGGTTCGAGAGAGGCTTGGTTGACACAACGCTTTTTATTAGAAAATCAGAAAATCATGTTCTGCTTGTACAAATCTATGTAGATGACATAATATTTGGATCTACTAATGATATCTTGTGTAGAGAATTTTCTGAGATGATGCAGGGGGAGTTCGAAATGTCTATGATGGGAGAACTCACATTCTTTCTAGGATTGCAGATAAAGCAGCTAGAAAGTGGGATATTCATCCATCAGGCGAAATACTGCAAAGAGCTACTCAAGAAATTTGAAATGGACAAATGTAAGGAAGCTTCCACACCTATGGCATCTGCTTGCTACTTAGACAAAGATGAGAAAGGAAAAGCAATCGAGGTAACGAAGTATCGTGGTATGATTGGGTCTTTACTTTACTTAACTGCAAGTAGACCTGATATCATGTTCAGTGTATGCATGTGTGCGAGATATCAATCATCACCTAGAGAATCACACTATATAACTGTTAAAAGAATCATGAGATATCTAAAAGGAACTATTAACATGGGATTATGGTATCCTCGGGATGCCTCACTATCCTTGGTGGGTTATTCCGATTCCGATTTCGCCGGATGTAAGTTGGATCGGAAAAGCACTAGTGGTACTTGCCACCTATTGGGCAGTTCATTAGTAGCATGGCACAGCAAGAAGCAAGCCTGTGTTGCTTTGTCCACCGCTGAAGCGGAATACATTGCCGCTGGTGTGTGTTGCGCTCAAATCCTTTGGATGAAGCAGCAACTTAAGGACTTTGGTCTTAAACTTGAAAAGATCCCAATAAAATGCGATAATACAAGTGCCATTAACCTATCCAAGAATCCCGTTTTGCATTCTAGAACAAAGCATATAGAAATTAGACATCATTTTTTGCGTGACCATGTACAAAAAGGTGACTGTGTTCTTGAATTTGTGGAAACATCTAAACAGTTAGCAGATATTTTCACCAAGCCCCTTCCCAGGGATACCTTCTATGTTCTAAGGAGAGAACTAGGAATTCTTGATGAACAATATCTTGTTTAAAAATTGTTTAGCTGTTTGCATAAATTGTCTTGCTTCTCTATGCCTATGTGTTTCATGTTTGAATGATATATGTTAAAAATGCAAAAATATATCTCTTGATTAACTTCTTAATGTGATTATATATGTCTCGATAAATCTGTAATAATGCATACGTGTGTCCTAAAAAGTCGAAACCACTCTGCTGCCTAAAAACGAAATTTTCTCTGATTTAATCGATTATGCCAATAGTTAATCGATTACCTGGGCTTCATTTCTGGAAAATTCAAATTTTCTAAAACTTAATCGATTAAACAGCCCGTTAATCGATTACCTGGGCAATTTTTTTTGAAAATTCAAATTTTACACTGTTTTAATCGATTAAAACATCTCGTTAATCGATTAAAACCAATACGTTAAAGGCAGACAGTGTCTCGGTTCTGCACTTTTTTGGACATTCTT
>NW_017721934.1:0-1535 GCF_001865875.1 Lupinus angustifolius | reverse complement strand
CAGGTGCAATAGGATTAAGTAAACTGCATTCTAACCCTCTCAAACCTTCCGAAATCGCTCTCTTTCATCCTTAATCCATCGAATTCCGAATCATCCAATCCAAACCCTAGGTTAAGCTTCGCCCCTCTGTTCATCAATCTCAGTTTCGAGTTCATCATCTTCAATGGAGCAGAGTCGTCCAAAGCGGGTCAAGACTACAGCAACGCGCATTCGAAGAAGGGAAACCGGCTCACCCTCCACTCGGGACCGCGGTGACCCCTATTATTCCCTCATTTTGCAAGAGACCCGGTTGGCAAAATTTCAAGGCCGCAAGCCTACATACATCAGGTATGCCGACTTAACCTGGTTAGCGGAACAAAACTTTAGTTTTCCGCATGACATGGAGGCTCAAGGAGCCGTTCAGTTTTTGGAATTGAAGGGACGCGTATACCCTGCTCTAGTTAGGGAATTTTACGCTAATTTTAGATACAAGGATGGCAAATATTGGTCCATGATTTCCGGTAATCTGTTTGAGATGAGTGAGGATTTATTTCTGAATGTTGGAGGTTTATCGTCGTCTGGTTTTGGAATAGGGGACTGTTCTTGGGTCAAGGACAATTTTGATCCCGTTGATGTGTACAAGTCATTCCTTCGGGGCCCTCATCTGTATTCAGGGTCAACTGACCAAGGCTGGGTCACTTTCTGCTGAGAACAGGCTGTTGCATTACGTTATTGCTTATATATTAGTGCAGTGGAACACTAATCACGCACAGCCTACTGTGAATGATTTGCGTTTCATGTACGCTGTAAAGAATAACGTCATGATCAACTGGCCTGAGTAGATTCTGAAAATCATGAACAACGTTTCATTGTCTCAGTTCAAGCTGCTCCCGTATAGCATTTTCATATCCCGCATTGTTGATTATTTGCGCATTGACATTTCTGATACCATCATTACTGAGTACACTGATAAAGATCACTTGGTGGGTGAGAGTCTCATTCATAAGATGGGAATTTACAAGTATGGTACTACATGGCAGTATCAGGAGGACTATACCACCTTTGATCTGGACTTGTCGGATAATGAGCATCAGGAGGATTTGGGTAATCAGAATGCAACTAATCAGGGGGAGTCGTCTGGAACAGCACCTCAGAGCTCTGTGTTTGGTTTAGCTCAGATGGAAGCCATGGAACAACGACTTAACAACCGCATGGATCTTACGAAGAATGTCAGATTGCCTACACCGACAACAAATTTCAGGAGCTGAGGAACATGATTCAATCTACCGCTAAGGCTCAGAATGCCATGTTTTGCTCATAATTTCAGAAGCTGTCTGTGCTTATGAGGGGAGATCAGAATACTGCTATGCTTGTTGATCAGACTCCGCCTCAACTTTAGTTTAGCGGACCTTAGACCTAGGCTATCTCACCCTTAGGTTTATTTCATCTTATGGCACCTTCTGGATTTAGTTGTTGTTGTTGCTTTCAGAACTTATTCATATGTCGCTGTTTGTCTTTGATTGACTTTATATCGTGTACTATTTCCTGACTTCCTT
>NW_017721933.1:0-2446 GCF_001865875.1 Lupinus angustifolius | reverse complement strand
CAAATGTTTTTTTGTTTTTGCTTTAATTATGTCGAATAGCTTATTTGCTTTCGTGAATGGTTCTTGATCATTTGAGATTTGATGTTGCTAACATTGCTTAATATTTGATTAAATCTTGTATGCCATTCTCATTTCATATTAGCTATTTTTTTGTCAAAACTAGCGCATTTGTTCAATTTACCGAAAAATGAAACAGGTTAATTTGTTAAAACCCAAATTAATTCATTAACTTTGTTTTATGATTAACTAATATCTCTTCCTAGCTTTTTTGACCTGGGTTATCTTTTTGATAATGTCAAAAGGGGGAGAAAGGTTGTTTTGTTGTTTCTTGATTGTGCAGGTTGATCATAATAATAGCTTCCGATATATTTGCGCATCATATCAACCATGCCAACACAATCTTCAAGCTTATTCATCAAGCAATTGTTATTTCAATTGATGAACTTGATGTAGTGTTTGTCATCATCAAAAAGGGGGAGATTGAAAGTGTGCATGTCAAGAGGAACACTTTGGAAAGCTCTCTTTATATGTCATGGTTTTGATGAGGACAACTTGTGCCTAAAAGAGCTTGAAGATCACCAACAAATCAACGTGCTTAAGTCTTTATTTGGTACTAGGCTTAGACTAGATTCTAGTTTAAGTTTGAGTCAAAGGCTTAGGGCACTTAATACATATCTCATATGCATATATCTTTTAAATCATTTCATCCATGAGATATGTCATTCATAATATGTTCATGCATTATGTATATGTGCATTCAAGGCATAAACTAAGTGTTAAATATGTATCATCTAAGTGCGTAACGTATTTGATGCCCCAACTGCTGTGAAAAGTGGTTGCTACTGGAACACGTTTTTAAAATGCTGTTAATCGATTAAGGCATTACGTTAATCGATTAACCTAACTGTTTGTTAAGTTGTTGGAACTGAAAAACTGAAAAACAGAATCAGTTATGATTTTGAATCACGTTAATCGATTAAGATGGCATTTAATCGATTATCTGGGGTTCTGGACTGATTCTTTATAAACTGCGTTTTCAGAATTAATCTCATAAGTTGCATGTTGCATTTATTAGAGAGTTAGAGCATTTTACGTGTTAATTGTTGCATCTATTTGTTAAGTGCATTTGTGAGTTTAGAAATGAGAGATTCTATGCTTTAGGATTGAGTGCATTTCATGTTATAATTTCTCATGTTTTCCCTCACATGTTCATGCATATTTTGATGCTTTTTCATGAAGTTTTATGATTCTGTAACTTCTGTTTTCATAACTAATACTTGTCATTTCACATGAGTTTGTGTTAGATGTGCATTAGAGTAAAGCCTTCTTGTTATATTTGAGCTTAGAAATAGCTTTATTTTACTCTTGTAATTGTTGTATAATTGTTGTAAAGGGAATCTCTTGGCGTCTTCTCACCGTTAGAGATTGAGTGTTTCTTTATTGCTTAGAGTGTAAGAAAAGGAAAGAACGAGAGATTCTTTGGCTGGGGCTACGCCGAAAGAAACGTTTTCTTTGTCGGTAGGAAGGGAGTCAAACCATTGAATGGTTTCTTTGTTTTCTTGTAATTTGCTAAGTGTTGTAATTGAATAATGTGTATGTAATTACATTGATTCGGTTATAGTGAAGGAAATCTCCCAAGTCAGCCGGGAGGCCTGGATGTAGTTTGCAGTGGACAGCAAACGAACCAGGATAAAAATTCGCGTTGCAGGATTTGTTTTTTCTCTCTCTCTCTCTCTTTACTGTTCTCAATCGATTAATTTGTATATTTGATTCAATTGGTACATTCTGTTCATTTGCTGTACTGGATGCTATTCTGATATACAATCTTTAAGCTCTGTATTCGTTCCGTTATCGGTTAACTGTTCTGCAATTAATCATTTTCTGTAATAGCTTACTGTTTGTGTTTAATCGATTAAAATTGTTGTGTTAATCGATTATCCTATTTCTGTTAATCTATTACAATTGTTTCTGATAATTGATTAAAACTTTTTTTTTTGTTAATCGATTAAGATTGTTCAATTAATCGATTATCTTCTTTCTTTAATCGATTATCTTAGGGGTGATTCGGCATAAATTGTTGAGTTGTAAAAAGCGGCTATTCTAACCATGACAACTGTTCAACCCCCCCTTCTAGGTGTATTATAACCATTGATACCTAACAAAGCCGTTTTGTACAACCCGAAATAACATATCCTTGCAAGGAATTAAAAATAGATCGATCGGTTCCCTCAGGAACAGTCCTACCCGGACCTAGGTCGTACAAACGCTTTCTGGGCATCCCTCTCATCGATCTCGAATGCAATCCCGGGGTTGTCAGAGAGTGCCTAGTTTGGCATGTGAGAACTGTCCGATCCAACAGGGTAGCTCCCCAAGAATACAAGGGACTCGTCTCACCCAGACTCTCCCTCAAGACACTGTTAGCGAATCACCATCCAATCAGTGTCGT
>NW_017721932.1:0-2516 GCF_001865875.1 Lupinus angustifolius | reverse complement strand
CGTCCCGTCATTTCCTCTCCACTACTTCATGGTCACAATGCAATGCATTCTTAATCAGAATCAAATGCAAACGTATTAATCAAACACATGATTGGCCCATCCTTAAGCCATCTCCCGACAAGGAATGCTTCTCGTGGGACCCGATAGTACGTCAACCGTACATGCTCAAGGTAACATCTCAATCACAACAACCCATCACCGAATACTCCTGGACGGTCACTTGATCAAGCCTCTTACGGTCGGTCGATCGTTGTTAGTGATATCATGTATCCTTACTAGGGTACCCCCCTAGTTCACGACCTCAAGTCGGATACTTGCCCAACATGGCATAAACACAAACAATGCTTTCATACGTTTGTGGAGTTATGCTTCGCATCTAAGCCATGATCTCCTTCCATAACTTTTTTATCACAACACACCCTATCTGGGTTCATCACATTAGTCACAACATCATTTCATTTCAATCATTACACACTGTCCCTCGCCCAAGCAAGGACTAGTCGCTCTGCGACATTTCATCTTTAAGGATCAAATAAGCTGAAGCCTTTCTCGCCCAGGTGAAGGTACTACTGCCTAAGCGAAACCTCTTCTCGCTCAAGCGAGACCTCTCTCGCCCAAGCAAGAGAGTTCCAGAAACTCATTAAAAACCTGGGCTTTCTCACCCAATTGCGGCCCTTGCTCGCCCAAGCGAGGCCTGCTCGCCCAAGCGAGACCTCTCTCGCCCAAGCAAGAGAGTTCTAGGAACTCGTTAAAATCCTGGGCTTTCTCGCCCAAGTGAGGCCCTTACTCTCCCAAGCGAGGCCTGCTCGCCCAAGCGAGAGAGTTCTAGGAACTCATTGAAATCCTGGGCTTTCTCGCCCAAGTGAGGCCCTTGCTCACCCAAGCGAGAGAGTTCTAGAAACTCATTAAAATCCTGGGCTTCCTCGCCCAAGTGAAGCCCTTGCTCGCCCAAGCGAGACCTCGTCGCCCAGGCGAGGGAGTTCCAGAACCAAAACTTCCCCTCGCCCAGTTCTCGCCCAAGCGAGACTGTACTCGCCCAGGCGAGAGTTTCTCGCCCAAGCGACAGGGACTTGGACAACATACCAACTTTTCCCCTTTTCGACAACCGAAACACATTTAAACATGGTATTTCAAACACCTGCACCAAGAAAAGTTCCCAACAACATTTATATACAATATTCAACACATTTCATCAACAATCATCTATATTCAAAAGTAGTCAAACATAAAAATCTTGGGTCTCATAAAATACAAGTTAACTCCAAAACCTTTTAGATGGTTTAGGAGATCCGGGTGTCATATTCGGACACCACTATGTCACGATGTGTTCTCTCTCACCTTTTTGAAGCGTGCTTTAACTTGTCAACTACGGGTGGTTTGGTTTCAAGGTTCGAACACCGAAATCTTCGTAACTACAAAAATAAAAATCCGTTAGTTTCCAATATTTGTAAAATTGTTACTAAAATACTTAAAATCATTTCTCTTTTTCCCATCGTGATCGTACATCCATTTTAAACATACGGTTTTTAGTTAAACTACATATTCCGATTTAAGACATTCTTTGATAATCTTACCACTTTAAAGTAAGTTATTCAAAGTATCATTTAAGAGTTTTATGAGACATTCATGTACTCATAAACTTTAACATCCTTTTTAGCAAAGATTTCTATTTTTCCAAATTGTTCCAACCCATGGTTTTAAGGCTAACAACAAATAGAACGAATATACATACATTCTCATTTTTCCAAAACACTTCCTAAAGGTTCCTTTGATTTCATCATCATCCCCTTTGGCTAAAACAACAAAAAGTATGTAATACAACATTATAACAACTCCATGAACACAAGTTGTTCATGATTTCAACAAAATATTTTCATGAGTTCAAGAACATCATCATTTTCGGTTTTGAGGAGAAAATGAGTTAGAAAGCGTTTTAGAAAATTTCAACGGTTGAATATGTTCTTGACATGCTCATGAAAAACATACTTAAATCTCATCAACATCCATTGGTTGAATGTTGAGAGATCAAGGATTGAAGATGGGAGACACAAATGAGAGAATGATAGGAAAATGAAGAGAGATTTACCTTCTCTTTGAAAATGCAAAAGTGAGTGAGGGAAGTGTGAAGTGTGAGGGTTTAAGTAGAGAGGGATATCAGATTTTCTCTAGGCAATAATGACAAATCTCCTAGGGTGGATAATGATGAGCTCATGAGATTTGGGTGAAAGTGTTGGGAGATTTGCTTTATGGAAGTCAAATCTCTCATCCCAATGCGAAATGATCACCCCACGGACACGTGCGATAACCATGCTCGAGTATTATCGGCCCATACTCGATCGGGTAATAAATCGCCGGATCCTAATATCCGATTAGAATTTCGGATTTCGGCATTCCGAGTGAAAAATATTTAGAAAGTAGGTATGGGTGTATTCAGGGTCTATATTGGCTCAAAATTAAATTACGAAGCCAACGGCGTGATCAGAATTCGATTCCGAGTTATGAAACTCAAAATCCAC
>NW_017721931.1:0-14294 GCF_001865875.1 Lupinus angustifolius | reverse complement strand
CGTACCGGGTGGATTTCGGCCCCGACAGTGGTTCAGAACAGACTGTCTCCGAAAATTACCAAAATTTATCACAAAATAGGAAATAAAATTTCAAGACTAAAACTCAACTAGAGTTTCGTCTAATTCTTTAGCGAAATTTCCCAGAAATTTATTTTCGAATATATAATTAATAAAAATATTAATAAAATCTTATAATTCAAAATCGTAAAATTCGCGGTGTTACAGAGGGTCTCCATATCTTTATCATATTCCTGTGGTTGAAACTGACAAATCCACCAATGCTGCTCTGATTTTCTGCCATGGATTCATGATTCTCTACCATTTCTATTCTTTTTTCTTGGATAAATAGTTCTTACTTGACGTGCCCTCTTTTGTGCTTTTTTCTGCTTCTTGAGTGTTTTCTCTATTTCGGGATCAAGAGAAAATTCAAGTTGTTTGTTCCTGTTCATGCACAAGAAAAGTTTTTCTGTCTATTTTCCAAGAAGAGTTAGTAGATAAATAATATACATATTTAATAATTTACATCTTTGTACAAAGTCAAAACAATTTGTACAAAAACAAAAATAAATTTATGCACAATTATTTGATGAATGACATATAAAATATGAATTGTTCTATTATTAAAGAAATTTCCCGGTAACGGTGCCAATTTGTTGAAAGGTTATTTTCGAGGAATCTTTCCCCTCTCAACAAATAGTCCTGGCACTAATGCCAATTTGTTGAAAGCGAAATTCCTCTTCTTTGGTGTGCTTCCTTTTTATTTGATTAAGTAAGTGAACTCGATTTTATTCTTTGTTCGCCATCTCGGTTTTGTTGAACAACGCCGGTATAATGGTTTCAAGAATATTCCAGTTACAACTTACTTCTAATAATCATGTGAATAAGTTATTCCTTCTTTGCCCCATCTCGGCTTTGTTAGAATAAATTCTAACGCCGGTACAATGGTATCGAAGCAATCCCCTATTACATAATTATTAAGTAACTTTGAATACCATCTTGGTTTTGTGGAATAAATTCCAACACTGTTTTAATGGTATTCTAATATACAAAAGTGATGAATAGTTAGTTGTTAGAAACAAATAAATAAATAAAGAACAAAAGAATAATAAATTTAAGTGACATTTATTTATTTACTCCCTTTCAGGTTCCTTTTATTAATAAACCAAACTTCTTCCTTGAGAGATTAGTTGATGCAGACTTGTTGGTTAAGAGATAGGGGAATTGATTCTCATAGAAATAGACATTTTTGGAGATGAAAATCTCTCTTGAGTGTAAATCAAACAATACATAGCCTTTGATACCTGTCTTGAATCCTAAAAAGATGCATTTCTTAGCTCTAGCATCTAGCTTGGTGTGATGGTTATGCAGGGTGGATGCAAAAGAAAGACATCCAAAAACTTTTAACTCATTCAAATCAGGTTTGCATTGGTGAAGCATTTCATAAGGAGACCTATGTTGAAGAGTATGAGTAGAAGTCCTGTTTATGAGATAAGTTGCATGCTGAACAACATGTGACCAGAAAATGTTTGGAAGATGAGCATGAAATAATAGTGATCTAGTCATATTGAGGAGATGCATGTGCTTCCTTTCTACAGTGGAATTTTGTTGTGGAGTTTCCACACATGAGGTTTGATGGATGATGCCAAACTTATCCAAGAAGGATGCAGCTTGAAATTCAACACCATTATCTGTTCTGATAATTTTGATAGTTTTCTTGTATTGAGTTTGAATAAAAACAACAAAATTCTACATTAGGTTTCTTGCTTCAGATTTGTTTCTCATGAGGTATAACCATGTATGTTTGCTATAGTCATCAACCGCAATAAGAAAATACTTAAAACCATGAATAGAAGAAATAGATAATGGACCCCAAATGTCCATATGGATGAGATCAAAAAGTTCCAGACTTTTATTCAGACTATTAGGGAATGGTAACCTTGTTTGTTTGGCTAAATGACAGAATTCACAAACTCTCTTAGCATCAAAGTGAACATATGTGAAATCTTTACAAATATTTTGTAAGACAGTAGTGGAAGGATGTCCTAATCTGTAATGCCACAAATCAAAAGAAATAGAAGTGCTACAAGTAGAATTAACAAGATAAACTTTCTGTATGCTGGGCTTTGAAGGTGCAACCAGTATATAGAGATTCTTGTGCATATTAGCATGTCTAATCATCTTAAAGGTACTCATATCCTGGATCACACAGTGAGAATGATAAAAAATTACTCTGGAGTGTAGGTCAAGAGCAAGTTTATGTATGAATATCAGATTGAAATTGAACTCTGGAACAAAGAGAACATTGTGCAAAACCAAATTCTCAGAGAATATAACCAAACCAGAATAGCTAGCTGTGATAATAGATCCATTTGGCAATTTGATAACAACAGGTTTAATGGATTGATATGATACAAAACTACTCAAATAAGGACACACATGATCATTAGCACCAGTGTCAAGTATCCAAGGAAGGATATTACATATGTTCTTAAATGAATCTGCTTCTTCAAGTGGCATTATGCTTAGTTGATTGACCTTGCTTCCAACAACATTATTCAATAAGGAGGCAAGTTCAGCATATTGTGCAGGACTGAAACTCAGTGTAGGTTTGCCACTATCCTGCATTTCAGTTAATTCATTTCCATTGGTTAAATCAATAATATTAGCACTGCCATTTCCACCATTGTTTATTTACTGTTTTCCAAAATTTGGAGGAAAACCATGTTTGTAATAACAAACATCAACCGTATGTCTCTCCCTTCCACAAAAAGTACAAACTTTGGTATTCATAGTTCTATTTGAACAAAAACCTCTTCCAAAATTCCTTCCTATTTTTTCCCAGAGTTATTCCCTCTACCTAGAATTCCTTTCCATTGTGCATTGTTACCTGATGTTCTGTTCGTGCCTTCAATAGGATTAGCCATGTTAGAACTAAAAGGAACTTTTATGGTAACACTACCTATTTGACTTTCTTGCTGTTGTAACAATGAAAAGGCTTTTTTAATAGTTAGTAGAGGTTCAAGAAGCAAAATTTGAGACCTTGTAGTGCTGAATTCTTCATTAAAACCTTTAAGGAAGCATATTACATACTCTGACTCTCTTTGTTCTTTGATTATTTTTAACATGCTACACTTACACCTTATGACACAAACACATGAAGGTATAGGTCTTAAAGCTTCTAAATCTTCCCAAAACAATTTTCAAATTACTGAAATAATGTGAAAGATCTCTATCACCTTGTTTAATTGAGTGAAACTCTTGCGACAAATCTGAAATGCGAAAATAATCACATTTTGAGAATCTTTCTTTCAAATCCTTCCACAATTCTTCTGCACTGTCAATATAAACTATGCTTCGGGCAATTTGTGCAGTCAAACTTCTTGTAATCCATGAAATCACCATGGTATTACACCTGTCCCAATCATCAAACAATAAATCATCATTTTCTGGCATCGAGATGGATCCATCAACAAATTTGAATTTATTTTTCGACAATAATGCACGCTTCATGATTTTTCTCCATGAATTGTAGTTCGTCCCATCCAGAGGTGTTTATACAAGAATTGCTCCTGGATTGTCTACTGGATGCAAAAAAAAAAAAAGATTCCTCGGGTTCTGAATTTCACTATTATGTGAAATTTTTTGAGATTCTGATTGATAATCAACCATTGATTGATGAATTAAAACGAAAACAAGGAAGAAATCAGGAGGAAGAAGAAGATGAGAATTGTAAGAATGAGAAGATAATTGCGAAGAAGAGAAGGGAGAAAGGCGCAGCGATATTCAGAGCAAAAAATGCTCTGATACCATATTGGATTCTATGTAATTCATCATTGATTGAGTTGATTATCTTGCAAATTCAAGAGGAGCTATATACACGTTAAAAGAGAGATGAAGCTAAAAACAGAAATCAGTTAAGTCAGCTACTAACAAAGTGATAACTAACTTACTAAAAGAGGAAATAAAGGAAAAGAGATGAAAATAAGAATAGAAATGCAAGAGGCAGCAAATTCACAATAAATAATGAACTTATAGCCTCTAATACTTTTCTTTGGTAAACTAGCATTTGGCCTCCTTCATTTTTATCCTAATCGGTTAAAATTTTAAATTACTACCCATTGATTATACAGAGGAAGACAAGTTTAAAGGGAACCTGATGTAATTGCATTCATGTTGATATGGACTCGGATCAATAGCCAAAATAATGTTAAGGGTTGAATGAGAATTCTGTAGACTAATTGATTGGATTCAATTTATATATTTGTCATTCTCCGACATGATAAATTTATCTTAGTGGATGAGTTGATTTAGATAATTACTACTTGCAAATTTATTTATATCTTAAAAAACTTGATAAACATAAAACCTACCAGTACAAAGATAAATCCAAATTTTCGACATGTCCTTATATATACAACATCATCATTTAAGTAATACTTCTAATTCTTCTCTTACAATTATCATACCTAATTTTTGAGGTGCCGATAAAATTGAGGAGTTTAGACCTATTGCACTAGCTAATTTCCAATTTAAAATTATAACCAAGGTCTTGCATGATAGACTTGCATCAATAGCTCCTAGAGTTGTCTCCCCTAATCAAAGAGGTTTCATTAAAGATAGACACATATAAGATTGCATTTGTTTAGCATCTGAAGCAATTAATCTTCTTCATCACAAATATTTTGGTGGCAATTTGACAATTAAACTTGAAATCAAGAAAGCCTTTGATACCTTGGACTGGAACTTCTTGCTAGACACTCTTAGGGCTTTTGGTTTTGATGAGAAATTCATATACTAGATAAAAGTAATTATGCAATCTGCAAAGCTTTATATTTGTGTCAATGGTCACAATGTTGGTTTCTTCAATGGAAAGAGAGGAGTTAGATACGGAGACCCCTTATCCCCTCTCCTTTTTTGCTTAGCAGAAGATTTCTTAAACATAGAAATTACTAAGCTTGTCTCTAAGGGAAAATTAAGCACCATTTCTGGTCCTAATAGACTGCAGATTTCTAATCATGTTCTCTATGCAGATGATATCCTAATCTTCTGCAAAGGCATTAAGATGGAGTTGTAGGCTCTCAAGAAAGTGATTCGGGATTATGCTCAGGTTGTTGGTCAGCATATCAATCCAACTAAATGTAAATTTTACACAACTAATGCCACATCTAGGAAAATCTCAAACCTTCCCTCCTATTTAGCTTCTCTGCTGGTTCCCTTCATTTCAACTACTTGGGAGTTTCCCTATTAGTAGGGAAGCCTAGAAGAATTTATCTCCAACAAATTGTAGACAAAATCACTTTTAAATTGGGTAACTGGAAAGGTATGTCTCTATCAATAATGGGAAGAGTTGAGCTTGTTATGTCTATCATCCAAAGCATGCTTGTTTACAACTTTCATGTCTATGCTTGGCCTTCTCAACTGATCAATCATTTAGATAAGTGCATAAGGAACTTTGTTTGGTCTGGTGACATAACTGTTAGGAAAATGGTAAATGTTGTTTGGCACTAAGTCTGTTCCCCTATCAAGAGTGGTGGTCTTGGTGTGAAATCAATCAGGAAGTTAAATCAAGTTGCTATATTAAAATTGACTTGGGAGATGATTTCATCAGAGCATGAATGGACTATGTTCTATATGACGAAATTTGGAAGCTCTTTTACTCCTTCCAATAGATATTACAAGTCCTCAATCTGGTCTGGAATTAAGAATACCTAACAAGTTGCAATCCTAAATTCTAGATGGGTGGTGGGTGATGGTCATAAAATAAGCTTGTGGAAGGATAACTAGCTAGGTTGTCCCTTGTTAGATTCTCTTAACATACTTGAGGAAATGCACAATTCCTTGTTAGCCTCTATAACAAATTTTATCACTAGCTCAAAGTGGATAATTCTTAACTTCATAGCTGACTTATTTCCTCAAATTTCAAGATCCATTTCCAAGACTAGGATTCCTAGAAGTCAGGACAAAATAATCTGGCAAGGGTCTAGTTATGGGTTTTTGTCTCTAAAAGATACTTACTCTTGTGTTCACCTGCCTAATCATTTGAGATGGTGCACAACCATTTGGTCCTCTTCAATTCCTCCATCCAAATATTTTCTCATTTTGAGATGGTATAATAGGAAGATGCCAATTGATGAAAATCTTCAAAAGAGGGGTTACTCTATGGTTTTTATGTGCAGCCTATGTAGAGTTTATTTTGAAAGTTCAGATCATCTCTTTCTGCATTGCCCCTTTGATATGTTCCTTTGGCAATGACATTGTAACACTTTCTCCATTCAATTGGACACTTCATCTATCTCTTCAATTCTTTTGGCTTGTAATACAAGGTGGAGCCCTAAAGTTAATGATCTTTTAGTTGCTGCAATCAGCCATACAATGAGCACAATATAGTTCTGCAGAAAGCAAGCTAGATCCAAGGATAGGAAAATTACAATGTTTCAAGCTTTGGCAAAAATCAAGATGGCAATTTCCTTGTCTCGTAATACCTGAAAGACTTTTGCTAGCTCCTCCTTAGAGGAGTTCCAAATTCTAAAATCTTTAAACGTTTCCATTAACTTTAAAAAGGCTCATAGAATTTTTGAAATCAATTGGGCTAATCCTCCTGTGGGAATAATAAAGATCAACACCAATGAGGTTGCAAAGGGGGCTCTTGGCCATATACAGGGTCACGAAATTTTCATGGATCATACTAGTGGTTCTGTGGCTTGCTTTGCAAGTTACTTTGGTATTCATAATGCAATTCATGATGAGCTTCAATCTACGAAATGGCTATTGAAATTGCTTATAAACATGGCTGGAAATCCGCCTAGTTAGAGTGTGATTCAATTTTAGTAGTTGACACATTCAATGGCATAACGTGTCATGGAAGTTATGGAGTAAATGGATCATGTGCAAGGAGATTTTGGTTACAATGGATTATTCAATACCCCACATATATTGAGAGGGAAATTCTTCTGCTGATAAGTTGGGTAATTTTGTCATATCTTGTTAGAATTTTTCTTGGTGGAACGTAATTCCAAACTTTATTGTGGAAGATTATAATAGGAATATGTTAGGTCTTCCTAACTATAGATTCATTGATATATAATTGTCCTCCTTATTTCTAATTATCAATATATATATATTTGTGGGGTGCATTTGCACCTTTGCTTTAAAAAAATATAGGACTTGCAATCTACTTCATAGAGCAAAGTAAAAACATTTCACAAAAGTATTTTTTTATAAAAAATGAGTTATTTTAAATAAATTATGCAAATATGAATGAGACTATTTATATAAAACACTTTAATAATTTCTCATTCTTGGCATGTGTACTTTCAATTAATGCAACATTTCAATTCCTATAAAAATCAACATTTCAATGATTAACATAGACATATATTTTTAAAAATACCACCTATCAATCATATGATTTAAGAAATTTGTTATATACTCCTAAAAACTAGCCTAGAAATTCACCAAGCGCGCGTGAAGTTAACATATACCACTTAAATTAACATGTATCACGTTTCCATATTTATAAAGAAATTGATTTTATTTATTTATCATGATCATATAACAACACTTATATGTTATTATATTTCTTCATTATTATGGCCTCATTACTTTTATATCCATTTTAATTAGGTGATGAGATTTTGGATAATGCACTAAGCATTTGTAGCGGACCTGAGCAGGTTTTATTTTGAGTCCACTTTGAGTGAAAAAGTAACTTTAAGCCAAGAGCTCTTCCACTAAGTGAACATGTTTTTTGACCTAAAGTCTTCTTATATATTTATGTTCTAACGATTGATATTTATTGAGCATGGCGTGTAACAATAGCTAATTGCATTCTATTTGTTTTAGTTAGTGTTATTAATACCGTACTGATCATCAAACTAGTTAGGATACTAGTATAGTAGTATATTGATTCAATCAGTGGTTCACTAATTAAACCACATACCGGAAA
Source organism: Lupinus angustifolius (assembly GCF_001865875.1). Classification (NCBI taxonomy): domain Eukaryota; kingdom Viridiplantae; phylum Streptophyta; class Magnoliopsida; order Fabales; family Fabaceae; genus Lupinus; species Lupinus angustifolius. The sequence goes on along the minus strand of NW_017721931.1, from coordinate 6,349 downwards.
AATTATATATACATATATAATACATTAACATTAATGTGGAAAAATCAATAAAAAACCAATTTTTTATATTCATTAAAAAAATTAATTTTAAATAAAAACCAGTCGGTATGACCAGTACAGTTCAATTGAGAATCGGCCAGTATGACCGATTTTAGTCAATATGATTACATGATCGATATAATTATTATACTGTACCGGTATTAGGACCGGTTCACCAGTTTACCGGTTGAACCGGACAACATGAAACAATTTTAACAACACTCGTAATTACTACCTATTTCCTTTATTATATTTAAAATATTTTTTCAAATTTTCATAACAACTTTAATATATAATATTAAAGTAGAAACTAAATCATTATAATTAATGCCCCCAATTCATTAAATTTAGGAAATGAAGCATTTGTGAACTATCAACTTATCCTCTAATTAGCCTTAATTTTTATTTTATTTTTATGAAATAAATTAAATATCAATGGATTTCCATATTAATTGTTATATCATAGTTCATTCTATTAATAATAAGATTGGTTTCGTGATATTAAAGTTTTAAAGAATAATTGAATGAGAACATTTTAAGATCTATTTAAATAATTGGTATTAAAATTTGTTATTTTTTTGAAATAAATTCACCGCATATCATTTTTAAGCTAGATAGAATAACAACATATATCCTTATTAATTTGAATATGATAGTTCATTCTTTCTATTAATAATAAGATTATATTCTTGCTATTTAAGTTTTAAAAATGATTAAATGATATTAATTGAGAACATTCTAAAATCTATTTAAATGCATAATTACTACATATTTTATTTACTATTTTTAAAATATTTTTTCAAAGTTTCATAACAACTTTAAAATATAATTTTAAAGTAGAAACAATATCATCGTTATTAATGTTCCAAATTCCTTGATTCTAGGAATCGTAAGCATCTTGGAACAATCTAATTTTCCTATAATTAGTATTAAATTTTTTTATTTTTATGAAATAAATTCACTCTCTATCATTTTTAATTGAGACAAAATATCATCATATTTCCTTATTAATTTTAATATCATAGTTTATTCTTTCTATTAATAATAATATTGGATTTTACTATTTAAGTCTTAAAAACGATAATAATTGAGAACATTTTAAGATCTAGAAATATTTTATTATTTATTAATACTTTCTGTTTATTTCCCGTTTAACAAATAAATGTGTTAATCTACGATTAATTTATTTCATTTTTATATAGAGGTTAATTTCTTCGAACAACATGTAAATAGTAACTAATATATATTAAAAAACTTTTATGTTTTTTAATATTCTTAAACTACTATATTTAATATTTTGTTTATGTTATATTTTTTATTTTTACTATTATGTTATTACAAAATGAAAATATAATTATATATTTATTATATAATCATTAATTATGTTATATATTATATAATTTTTGTAACACCGTGAATTTTCTATGTATGTTTTATTAAGTATTTATTTTATCAACGATTAATTTTAGAAATTAATCGGTATTGATTTAGGCTAAATATTAGTTGTGTTTTAGTGTTGTTTTGGGTTTTCCTATTTTTTGGTAAAATTTCATAATTTTCTAGGATGGAAAGTTTTTGAGCTACTGTTGGGGCCAAATTCGCTCGATTTCAGCCCAATAACGTGTTATTGAGTTCCGTAACTCGGAATCGAATTCCTATTCTGCCATTGATTTCGAAATATTATTTTGAGTCAAGATAGACATCAAGTTCATCTAGAACGCATTTCTAAATATTTTCCACTCTGAATTCCGTGTTTCGAAGTTCTAATCGTAAACCGAAATCATGAGATTTTTAATATCCGACCGAGTATTAGCCGAAAATACTTGGCCGTGGCTTAATCGTGAATGTCTTTCCAAAGAGGTCACATCACTTTCATGAGTGAAGCTTGCTTGTCAAACATGCAAAAGTAGACATCTCTTACACAAAATTCCTTAAATCACTCAACTATCTCTTATACAGTCCACTTTTTGGAAAAACCTTTCGTCTTTTCCCTCCTCAAATATGATTTCTTGTCCTTAAAAGCCAATACCAAGCTTAGAGAAAAACCCTTGGCATTTTTCACTCTTCTTCACTTTTGAATTTCTAAGAACTTCAAGGGAGTTCTTCATTTTGATTTCTTCATCTCTTAAGATCTAACCATTAGATTTTTATTAAATTTTAGTATGATTTTTAAATGTATGTTATGAACATTTTTAACCTTTGAAATTTTCAATTAATATTTCTAACTATTTTTATGCTCAAAACTCTAAATATGTGCTTTCTTGAACTTAGAAAGTTGTTTTTGTGGTTGGTTTTAGTGTTTAAAAGTAAGCATTTTGTTGATTTTAATGAAAGGGGATGATTATGAAATCAAATGAACATTTAAGGAGTTTTGAACCATGTAAAGTTTGAATATTTTTACTTGTTTTTGGCTTGAGTAACCATAGCCTTGGACAAGATAGAAAGTATTTATTTTGCCATGTTTCTAAGTTAGATGTTTATAAGTTGGATGAGTTTTGTAGAATAGATGGTTCATTTTTATTCATGACTATGAAACCAACACCTATTAACCTTTGTGGTTATGTTTAGATGTGTTGAAATAATCATGAAACTTGTTGAATCTTCCTTAGTTAACTTACTTTAAAGTGGTAAGTTTAACAAAGGATATTTTGGTTTAAAAATGCTAACTTTTATTTGTTGTACATGACTATGAAACCAACACCTATTAACCTTTGTGGTTATGTTTGGAGGTGTTGAAATGATCATGGAACTGATTAAACCTACTTTAGTTAACTTACTTTTAAAATGCTAACTTTTATTTTATGTTTGGAGGTGTTAAAATATTGTTTTAAGTATGAGATCAACACTATCAACACTTGTGGTTGTATTAGAAAAGAATGTGTTGAAATGACTGTGGAAAGATATTATACAAAATATGGAATCTACTTAAGATGAATTGCTTTAAAGTGGTAAGATCAACTTATGAGATATTGATTTAAAAGTACGAACTTTGATTAAGAAACTTACCTCAAAGTGGTGAGTATGACCTAAAAAGTCTCCATGAAAGTATAAATCTATAGTGTGATAAAAGTATAAACTTTATTAAAATCTTACCTTAAAACGATGGATATCATGAACAAGACTTTCGAGGATAAAGGATGGTTCAAGAATATGAATCTTGGACCAGATGGATGAAAGCGATCGAGTACATAAATGGCTTAAAATGATGTATTTACCTTAGGGTTATCATGTAAAAAGTTAACTCACAAATCACTAATTTTTGTGTGTGTTTAGTTTCGAAGCTTTCGAAGTCGAACAATCTACCCTTTCACGTAAAAGGAATCAATCGCTCAACAACATAAGGTGAGGGAGAATACATTATGATATAGTGGTGTCCGAATATGACACGTACTTAATCAAATATTTGCATGCATGGATTAAGTACGATATAATCATTAATTATGTTATATATTATATAATTTTTGTAACACCGTGAATTTTCTATGTATGTTTTATTAAGTATTTATTTTATCAACGATTAATTTTAGAAATTAATCGGTATTGATTTAGGCTAAATATTAGTTGTGTTTTAGTGTTGTTTTGGGTTTTCCTATTTTTTGGTAAAATTTCATAATTTTCTAGGATGGAAAGTTTTTGAGCTACTGTTGGGGCCAAATTCGCTCGATTTCAGCCCAATAACGTGTTATTGAGTTCCGTAACTCGGAATCGAATTCCTATTCTGCCATTGATTTCGAAATATTATTTTGAGTCAAGATAGACATCAAGTTCATCTAGAACGCATTTCTAAATATTTTCCACTCTGAATTCCGTGTTTCGAAGTTCTAATCGTAAACCGAAATCATGAGATTTTTAATATCCGACCGAGTATTAGCCGAAAATACTTGGCCGTGGCTTAATCGTGAATGTCTTTCCAAAGAGGTCACATCACTTTCATGAGTGAAGCTTGCTTGTCAAACATGCAAAAGTAGACATCTCTTACACAAAATTCCTTAAATCACTCAACTATCTCTTATACAGTCCACTTTTTGGAAAAACCTTTCGTCTTTTCCCTCCTCAAATATGATTTCTTGTCCTTAAAAGCCAATACCAAGCTTAGAGAAAAACCCTTGGCATTTTTCACTCTTCTTCACTTTTGAATTTCTAAGAACTTCAAGGTAGTTCTTCATTTTGATTTCTTCATCTCTTAAGATCTAACCATTAGATTTTTATTAAATTTTAGTATGATTTTTAAATGTATGTTATGAACATTTTTAACCTTTGAAATTTTCAATTAATATTTCTAACTATTTTTATGCTCAAAACTCTAAATATGTGCTTTCTTGAACTTAGAAAGTTGTTTTTGTGGTTGGTTTTAGTGTTTAAAAGTAAGCATTTTGTTGATTTTAATGAAAGGGGATGATTATGAAATCAAATGAACATTTAAGGAGTTTTGAACCATGTAAAGTTTGAATATTTTTACTTGTTTTTGGCTTGAGTAACCATAGCCTTGGACAAGATAGAAAGTATTTATTTTGCCATGTTTCTAAGTTAGATGTTTATAAGTTGGATGAGTTTTGTAGAATAGATGGTTCATTTTTATTCATGACTATGAAACCAACACCTATTAACCTTTGTGGTTATGTTTAGATGTGTTGAAATAATCATGAAACTTGTTGAATCTTCCTTAGTTAACTTACTTTAAAGTGGTAAGTTTAACAAAGGATATTTTGGTTTAAAAATGCTAACTTTTATTTGTTGTACATGACTATGAAACCAACACCTATTAACCTTTGTGGTTATGTTTGGAGGTGTTGAAATGATCATGGAACTGATTAAACCTACTTTAGTTAACTTACTTTTAAAATGCTAACTTTTATTTTATGTTTGGAGGTGTTAAAATATTGTTTTAAGTATGAGATCAACACTATCAACACTTGTGGTTGTATTAGAAAAGAATGTGTTGAAATGACTGTGGAAAGATATTATACAAAATATGGAATCTACTTAAGATGAATTGCTTTAAAGTGGTAAGATCAACTTATGAGATATTGATTTAAAAGTACGAACTTTGATTAAGAAACTTACCTCAAAGTGGTGAGTATGACCTAAAAAGTCTCCATGAAAGTATAAATCTATAGTGTGATAAAAGTATAAACTTTATTAAAATCTTACCTTAAAACGATGGATATCATGAACAAGACTTTCGAGGATAAAGGATGGTTCAAGAATATGAATCTTGGACCAGATGGATGAAAGCGATCGAGTACATAAATGGCTTAAAATGATGTATTTACCTTAGGGTTATCATGTAAAAAGTTAACTCACAAATCACTAATTTTTGTGTGTGTTTAGTTTCGAAGCTTTCGAAGTCGAACAATCTACCCTTTCACGTAAAAGGAATCAATCGCTCAACAACATAAGGTGAGGGAGAATACATTATGATATAGTGGTGTCCGAATATGACACGTACTTAATCAAATATTTGCATGCATGGATTAAGTACGAATAATTTCTTAAGTTGTATGCCTTAGGATAGATTAAAATATCAAGTAATATGGTTGTTAACCACGAATGAAAACCACTCGAAAGATTAAAACGCGTAGGGATCGGAAATAGCAGAAGTATTCGACATGGTGGCCCAAAAGGACGAGGGAGTGGTCCTGGACGAAATGGAATTGGGTCGCTTGACGATGCATATGAAGATTCGGACCGGAAGAAGAAGAGCATCACATTGAAGGCTACGACCTCCAAAACAAAAGAAGATAAAGATGATGATGAATCTGACTCCGATCTGGATGATGAAACAATGGGTCTCCTCGTTCGAAAATTCAGTAAATTCATAAAGAGAAAAGGAGGATTCAAGAAGTTTCAAAAGAAAGAAGCGAAGGTTGATTCAGTGTTCAACCTATCTGAGAAAAGGAGGATTCAAGAAGTTTCAAAAGAAAGAAGCGAAGGAGGACACATGCGATTTCAGTGTTGAGAAAAGGAGGATTCAAGAAGTTTCAAAAGAAAGAAGCGAAGGTTGATTCAGTGTTCAACCTATCTGAGAAAAGGAGGATTCAAGAAGTTTCAAAAGAAAGAAGCGAAGGAGGACACATGCGATTTCAGTGTTCAACCTATCTGAAAAAGGTTGATTCAGAAAAGAGCACTCCTAGGGAATTCAAGTCTAAGAAAGCCTACATCGTATGGGATGTACCTGAGGAGGAAACGACATCAAGCACCTCTAGTGAGGAGGAGTCAGCAAAGCTATGTTTGATGGCTAGATCTGACAACGATGGGAATTCAAGCACACATGAGGATAATCACGAGGTATATTCTGACACCTCATCCA
>NW_017721930.1:0-689 GCF_001865875.1 Lupinus angustifolius | reverse complement strand
AAGAAGATGACATCTGGCTTTGGCATAGACGCGTTGCACATATCCATGTAAAACATCTAGATAAATTATCATCAAACGAACTAGTTGAGGGGCTACCAAAACTAAATTTTAAAACTAAAGAAATTTGTGACACTTGCCAAAAGTGTAAACAAACCAAAAACTCTTTCAAAAAGAAAAATGTGATTCCCACTTCAAGGTCCTTGGAATTACTCCATATGGACTTGTTTGGACCATTACAAATCATGAGTTTTGGTGGTAGCTACTATGCTCTAGTTATTGTTGATGATTTCTCCCGATTCACATGGACATTATTTTTATCTGCAAAAAGTGATGCTTTCAAATCCTTTAAAAATCTTGCCAAGCAAATCCAAAACCAACTTAACCTGAAAATAGTATATATACGCAGTGATCACGGGGGAGAATTTGAGAACTTTCAGTTCGATAAATTCTATGATAAACATGACATTTTACATCAATTCTCTACTCCTCGTACTCCACAACAAAATGGAGTTCTCAAGAGGAAAAATCGCGTGTTAGAAGAATTAGCGAGAACCATGTTTAATGAGAGTAATATCCCCAAATACTTCTGGGAAGATGCAGTGCATACTGCAAGTTATGTTATAAATTGAGTACTTCTAAGGCCTAATATAAATAAAACTCCTTACGAACTTTTGAAAGGCCGTAAACCA
>NW_017721929.1:0-327 GCF_001865875.1 Lupinus angustifolius | reverse complement strand
ATCCATGTACAATTTGACGAATATTCTCCAAAAGAGAAGAGAAAGGTCGTGTCTGATGATGTTGCAGGTGCTTTAGAAGAAGCATACTCAAAAGACGTGGATAATAAGACAACAACCACTGAAGAATGTCAGACCAGATGTCAGGAGCATTCAGATATGCTTGCTGTATGGAAAACCAAGAAAGCTCACCCAATTGACAAAGTAATAGGTGACATATCTACGGGAGTGGTAACCTGTAGTTCCTTACGAAATTTTTGCAATTTTGTAGCTTTTGTATCTCAGCTTGAGCCTAAAACTGTTGATGAGGCCATTGAGGATGTGCACTGG
>NW_017721928.1:0-712 GCF_001865875.1 Lupinus angustifolius | reverse complement strand
TATATATATATATATATATATATATATATATATATATTAATACGTTTTAGATTTTTATTTGATAATGGCTTCAATTAGGTCTAGTGATATAAGTTGTGTTTCAATTCATACAGCTGAAAACCAACTTAAATTAACACTTTTAGCAAAAAGGTTCAAAACTCCTGCCAATCGTGGACGAAGACCGAAAGCTGGCTCATCCTCCACTCGAGACCGTGGTGACCCTTATTACTCGCTCATTCTGCAAGAGACCCGTTTGGCGAAGTTCCTAGGACGCAAACCCATTTATGTAAAGTATGTCGACTTAACCTGGATGGCAGAACAGAATTTCAGCTTTCCGCATGATATGGAGGCTTAGGGAGCCATTAAATTTTTGGAATTAAAGGGACAAGTTTACCCTGCTCTAGTTAGGGAATTTTATGCAAATTTCAGATATAAGGATGGTAAATACTGGTCTATGATTTCTGGTAAATTGTTTGAGATTAGTGATGAATTGTTTATGAATGTCAGTGGTTTGTCATCTTCGGGTTATGGAATAGGATATTGCTCATGGGTTAAGGATAAATTTGATCCTAATGAGGTTTACAAGTCATTTCTTAGAGGTCCTCATCTATATATTCCGGGTCAACTGACCAAGGCTGGATCATTATCTGTTGAGAACAGGCTGTTACATTATATCATTGCTTATATTCTGGTACAAAGGAACACAAATCAT
>NW_017721927.1:0-1128 GCF_001865875.1 Lupinus angustifolius | reverse complement strand
TACTGCTGAAGCTCAGAATGCATTGTTTTGTTCTGAATTTTAGAAGTTGTCTATGCTGATCAGGGGTGACCAGAACATTGTTATTCCTGATGATGAGATTGATCCTCCTCTACCTCAACCATAGTTTAGAAGACTTTAGACCTAGGACATCTTACCCTTAGGTTTATTTCTTTGTTATTGCACTTTATGGATTTAGTTGTTGTCACTGTTTCATGACTTATTTGTGCCTTTTCATTTGTCTCTGCTTGACACATTATGGTTTGTAATGGTTGATTGCTGAATACTTTTACTCTTTATGCTATGTTATTAGTTTTGTGCTTAATTATGTCAAAATAGCTTATTTGGTTGTGTGAATGGTTCTTGATCATATGAGATGTTTATGGTGCATAATTTAATCCAGTTATTGCACTACATTGCTTATCATGCTAATTGATACAGTTAATCTTGTATACCGTTCTCTTTACCTCTTAGTTATTTTACTGTCTAAACAAACGCATTTGTTCAAGCCACCGAAAATGAAACAGGTTAATAGTTAAATCCCAAAATTAATTCATTAACTTTGTTTTATGTTTAACTACATATATCTAACTACTTTTGACCTGGGTTATCTTTTTGATAATGTCAAAAGGGGGAGAAAGGTTGTTTTGTTGTTGTTTGATTGTGCAGGTTGATCGAAATAACTGCTTCCGAAATATTAGCGCATCATATCAATCATTGCCAATACAATCTTCAAGCTAATTCATCAAACAATTGGTATAGTGTTTTGTCATCATCAAAAAGGGGGAGATTGAAAGTGCGCATGTCAAGATAGCACTTTGGAGAGCTTTCTCTATATGTTTAGTTTTGATGAGGACAACTTGTGATTATGAAAGCTTGAAGATCATAAAAAAATCAGCATGCTTAAGTCTCAGATTGGTATTAGACTTAGACTAGTAATTAGATTAGGTTGAGTCTAAGGCTTAGGTAAACTCAATACATGTCTCATATGCATAAAACTGTAAATCATTTTAAGTTTTGAGATATGTCATTTATAATATGCTCATGCATCATATAAATACATGTAATCTGTGCATCCTAGGCATAAACTTAGTGTTGAACATGTATAAATTAAGTGCATAACGTATTTGA
>NW_017721926.1:0-11565 GCF_001865875.1 Lupinus angustifolius | reverse complement strand
GAAAGAATAGGTTCTTGGCTGGGGCTACACCGCAAGAAAGGTTTTCTTGGGCGGTAGGAAGGGAGTCAAACAAGGAATAAGATTCTTTAGTTTTCAAGTGAATATCTAAGTATTGTAATTGGAAGAATTGCTTGTCAAACATTATTTCAATTATAGTGAAGAAAAATCTCCCAGATCAGCTGGGAGGTCTGGATGTAGTTTGCAAGTGGACACGCAAACGAACCAGGATAAAAATCGTGTTGCAGGATTTTTCTCTCTCTCTTTATTTGCTTTAATCGATTACATTGTATAGTTGTTTTAATTGCTAAATTCTGTTTCCATACTATACTAGTGTAACTCTGATATTTTGTAAGCTCTGTATATTCGTTTAAATCTCGGTTAATTGTCGTGCAAGAAACCGAATCTGTTTGTAATTTCTGAGCTGTTTTAATTGATTAAAGTAATTGCGTTAATCGATTATTTGTATTCTGTTAAACGATTAATCTGGGGGTATTTTTGAATAATTTGTTGTTTTCGAAAAAGCGGATACTCTGACCGCTACACCTATTCAACCCCCTAGGTGTATTTTAGCCACTGATACCTAATAGTATAGTATAGGGTTATCTCGAACCACAAGGAATTGCCTAATAGATTGAATCATATGAATATGTGTCGCGACCCGATATTCAGTTGGAAGACCGGCCCTGTGACTTAGGGAGAGGTGAACTCAGATTCTACCTCTTGCGATTGATTTGGAGTCGCCACTATGTTTTTGACGGTTGAAACGTAGAAAACTCTCGTTTATGCCCAATTTGGATAAAAAAGGTCTTTGAATAGAGACTCCGGATTTGGGAGTCGATTACGGATTAGGGAAGGTATTAGCACCCCGTCCACCCGTATTAAAACAGTACCCTCGCTAATCACACAAGATTTTTATACCCTTAACACTTATTCATTTAAAATTCAATTAGTAAATCCGAATATTTTTATTTTTTTATTTGCAGGTTATCTTGCTCCTACGTATCCCCAGATGCAATAGGGAAATCAAGACTACGTAGTTCTAGTTCGAAAATTGTTTAGCTACTTCGGTTGATTGTTAGTGATTTGGAAAATACTGAAAGGTTTAGAAAGATTGATTTATTGACTTGATTAATATATAATTGTTTTGATTCAATGAGACTAACAATTTAGAAATGGTGTTGGTCGTAGACCTTCTCCTTATTTCCAGAGGAGTTAAAGGCGACTCGAACCGTAACCTTATTGTAAAAAATCTCATAAATTTTATTTGGTAAAATAGTTTCTAATTATTTATCTATAGAATTTAGTGATAACATAGTTTATTGATTATTTACATATGAAATTAATAGTTTAGAGATGGTGTTAGTTGTAGACCTTCTTCTCATTTTTGGAGAAGTTAGAGACAACTCGAACCATAACCTCACTATAAAAATTTCATATTTAACTTATTTAATAATATAGTGTTGGTTATTTTTTTTTATAATTATAGAGTTAAGCCATAAAATAGGTTTGAGAATTATTTTCTATATAAGAAATTAATAGCTTCGAGATGATATTAGTCGTAGACCTTCTTCCCATTCTTAGAGAAGTTAGAGACGACTCGAATCATAACCTCACTATAAAAATTTCGTATTTAACTTATTTAATAATATAGTTTTGTTGTTTTTTTATAATTATAGAATTAATTAATAAAATAGGTTTGGGAATTATTTCTATATAGGAAATTAATAGCTTAGAGATGATATTGGTCGTAGACCTTCTTTCCATTTTTAGAGAAGTTAGAGACGACTCCAATCATAACCTCACTATAAAAATTTCGTCTTTAACTTATTTAATAATATAGTTTTTTTTATAATTATAAAATTAAGAAATAAAATAGGTTTGGGAATTATTTCTATATAGGAAATTAATAGCTTAGAGATGATATTGATTGTAGACCTTTTTCCCATTTTTAGAGAAGTTAGAGACGACTCGAATCATAACCTCATTATAAAAATTTCGTATTTAGATAAGAATTATTTGATAAGTATAATTTTAAAAGGGCACATTTTAATAGGCTTTTTGTTAACAAACTGAAACAACTGCTTAAGTCATGGATAATCGTATATGTATGAAGAAGAATTCTTGACATTCATATAAGACATTAACAAAATGGATAGCTAGGAATGCATAATCAAACAAATACCCAAAGATAAAAAATGAAAATAGAATAATAAAAAGGAAAACAATTTAATTAAAAGAAGGAAAAAAAACAAAATGGGTTACTCCCCTCCCATTTTCACGTGATTGAGAAGAACAAGGGAATGTAATCCCTAAAAAGGGTTCACCCTATTCACGCATCCCTCCAGCTGCAAAAGGAGAAGGGAATTTGAATCCCTTATTCCCAATTCCTCCTCTAGGGACCACGCTTCAGCCTCTAGAGGACGTGGTGGAGGTTCGTGCGTTGCCGGTGGCGCAAACCCCAACTTCTGCCTCGTTTGGCCTCTCTTCTCCCTTCTATCCTTATTCGGCGGCGAGTTCCATTCTCCAACGACGATTCATGACGGCGTGGAAAACTCTTGATGGTGACGGAGATCCAAGGGAGTTTACGGTTCCCTCTTTTCCCAGAACCAGAAAAGGGATTCCAATCCCTAATCCTCTGTTTTTCCTTCTCATCGTGACAAGGTGGTAAAGGGAACCGAATCTCTGTCTTCTTCCTGTTGTAGAAAACCAGTGCCTATGCACTCTGTGAAGGAGAAGAAGAAACAAAACAATAGAAAAAGGTTGCAGTAGGAAAATGAATTAGAATTAAGTGTATGGTAGTTGAAGATGAGAAGAAGAATTATTCAATGAATTTCACTCCATGTATAGAATCAATGTATTACAAAGCTATTTATAGTAACTCTGCATTTAACTAACTAAACTTCCATTTGAATACTTACCAAATATGGAAGCTAACTAACTAACCATTCTAACACTCCCCCTTAATTCTAAACCATTTATTACAAACATATCAAACTCAATAACCTTCTCAACATCCTGAACCTTTCAATCTTGACAGATTTTGTCATTACATCAGCAACATGAAGTTCAGTTTTACAATACTTCAAACAAAACTTGCCTTTCTCTACTTGACTTCTAAGAAAATGATACTTCCTTTTTATATGTTTGCTTCTGCCATGACTAACTGGATTCTTGGCCAAATTAATTACTGATTTGTTATCAACAACAAGCTCAACACTGCCTTCAAAACCAATCATCAATTCATCAAGTGGGGAACTTAACCACAAAGCTTGACAAGCAGCATGACAAGCAGCAACATACTCAACTTCACAAGTAGAAAGAGCAACAATTTCTTGCTTCTTTGAGCACCAAGACACGGGTGAGCCACATAGCATGAACACATAACCCATTGTACTCTTTCTCTCAAGCAAGTCACCACACCAATCTGAATCAGAATAAGCAGAAAGTTGCAGCCTGCATTTATCTGAGTTTTTGGAGAAGAAAACTCCAAATTCAAGTGTGCCATTGAGATATCTTAGTGTTGTTTTGGCTGCTACAAGGTGAGATTTCCTTGGATCACTCATGAATCTGCTCACCAAGCCAACACTGAATGAAATTTCAGGTCTGGTGTGACAAATGAATCTCAAACATCCAACCATTTGCTTGAACTCTGTGCTGTCTATGGCAGGTTCATTGTCACATCTATCTATCTTTAAACTTGGCTTTGCTGGTGTCTCAGCTGAGTTGCAATTGGTCATGTTGAATTTACTTAGAACATCCTGAGTATACTTCCTTTGATGCATAAAGATTCCTCCATCAATCTGTTTGTATTCTATGCCCGGAAAGTAGGAGAGTCTCCCTAGATAAGACATTTCAAATTCTGACTTCAAGTTCTTCTTAATCAATTCAACTCCATCTGAGTTGCTTCCAGTAATGAGAAGATCATCCATATACAGGCAGATAATGAGGACATGATTATTGCTTAAGCATTTCACATAGACACCATGCTCCACTTCACATTTTCTGAATCCTGCTTTTAGGAAGAATGCATCAATTCTTCTATTCCAAGCTCTTGGAGCTTGTCTCAACCCATATAAAGCCTTCTTTAATCTGTAGACTTTCTCTTCACTGCCTTTTATCACGAATCCAGGAGGTTGCTTGATGTAGACTTTCTCATTAAGTGAGCCATTTAAGAAAGCTGATTTTACATCAAGTTGCCACATCTCCCAATTGTTCTTTGTTGCCAATGCTACTATCAGTCTTATTGTTTCAATTCTGGCTACAGGTGCAAACACCTCAGAAAAGTCGACACCTTCCCTTTGCATAAAGCCTTTTGCTACCAACCTTGCTTTGTGTTTGCCAACAGAACCATCTGGGTTGAGCTTTGTCTTAAAAACCCATCTCACTGAGATTGGAATATGATCCTTAGGGAGATGAACTAGTTCCCAAGTTTCATTCTTGACAATTGACTTCAGTTCTTCATCCATAGCTTTCCTCCATACTTTTCTATTGAAGGCTTCATCAATTGAGATAGGCTCAGTGTCTGCAAAGAGTGCCAAGTACTGAACAAGCTCTCCTTCTTCTGTTAGTAGACTATCAGGCAGGATTTCACAATCCCTTAGTCTGGCTGGTAAATTCCTCATCCTAGGGGGCCTGCTTGTATCACTAACATTTTTTCCAACCTCTGAGTGTGTTTCATTTTCACCTTGATTCATGATTTCAACTAGCATGAGATCACTAGGATTCCATTCTAGTGGAACTTGAACTGTTGATGCTGCTTTTGTCTGTTTTTCAACCCAAGTGCTTGCCTCATTGAAGTGCACATCCCTGCTGAATAGAACTTGGTTAGTTTTAAGATTGAACAGCTTATAGGAGCCTGTTGGGTGATACCCTACAAAGATTAATAGTTCACTTTTGTCATCTAGTTTTCCCCTTTTCTGGTCAGGGATATGTCTATAACAAGCTGATCCAAAGATCCTGAAATGAGTGACAGAGGGCTTTCTTCCAGACCATACTTCCTCAGGCACCTTGAACTCAAGATTCTTGGTTGGGCAGGGATTAAGAATGTGTGCTGCTGTTGTTGCAGCTTCACCCTATAGACCATGTATGAGGTTCTTGGACTTCAACATACTTCTAACCATGTTGAGGATGGTTCTATTCCTCCTCTCAACCACACCATTGTGTGGAGGAGTATAAGGTGCAGTCACCTCATGCAAGATTCCATTCTCTGTACAGAACACTACAAATTCCTTGGATGTGAATTCACCTCCTCCACCAGTTCTTAACACTTTAATTGATCTCTCTGGTTGCTTTTCAGCCATACACTTGAAGGTTTTGAAGATACTAAATACCTCACTTTTGAGCTTGATGAGGTATAACCAGATTTTCCTGCTAAAATCATCAACAAATGTGACAAAGTATCTATTTCCACCAAGTGAGGTAGTCTTAAAAGGACCACATACATTAGAGTAGACAATATGCAAGAGATTATTAGCTCTTGTGGCAGTGAATTTTCCAAATGATGACCTTGGTTGCTTGCTGATTTGGCAACTATCACATATTCTATTTGGTATATGAATTGAGGGAAAGCCATGAACTATATCCTTTGCTTAGATGAGGCTAATGTCTTTGAAGTTCAGGTGGCCCAATCTCATGTGCCATAGCCATACATCTTCACTCAGAGTTTCAGTATTAAGGCATTGAGATTCAATAACATTGAGGTTTACCTGAAATGTTCTGTTTTAAGTTAGGGGAGCTTTGATGATCTTCTTTCTGGTAGAGTCAAAGATCTCAAGCTCACCATCTTGCATACTCACATAGAATCCCTTTTCCAATAGCTGGCCAAGGCTGATCAGGTTGTGGCTTATATTTGGTAGAAAGAGTACTTCAAAAATCAAGGCATTCTTGCCATCTTTTCTTTTGATCACAACATCACCAATTCCTTCTGCTTGGATGGTTCTATTGTTAGTAGACTTGACTCTACTCTTCTTGCTGGAATAATAATTGACAAGCCACTCTCTATGTCCTGACATGTGGTTGGAGCATCCAGAATCTACATACGAAATTTCTTCACTTTTGTTGCCTTGGCTTGTAGTCATCATCAACAGAATTGGTGAATCATCATTAGCATACTCATTGTCTTCCTTCACCATATGAAATTCATCATGGTGTTGCCTGTTATGAGCATCTGAGTGTCTTGGTTGAGCTTGGCACTCAGAAGAGAAATGGCCCATCTTACTGCAATTGAAACATTTTACTCTTCTTCTTTCAATTTTCTTCCTTCCTCTTCTCCAATTGCTACCACCTCTTCTCTTTGAATAACATGATGCTTGATCATGATCAGTTCTTTCTTGATCTTGAGTTCCTGAATTGCCCAGGTTCTTTCCCCTGAAGTCTCTTCCCCTTCCTCGGTTTCTTTCATTATTTCTGCCAAGGTATCTCCCCGTCTTGAAGGTTTGAGCTTGTAGTGCTTGGTTAACTTTCTCAGTTGCCCTCTCAATGAGCCTTTGCTCATGAGCCTCGAGGGACCCCTGAAGATCTTCCAGCCTTAAGTCTTCAAGTCTCTTTGATTCTTTAATAGCAACAACTATGTGATCAAAGTTGGGGGTAAGAGTTCTTAGGATTTTTTCTATAATAGCTTGATCAACTATGTTTTCACCACATGCTTTCATCTGATTTGTGAGGCAGATTATCCTGTTGAAGAATTGGGCAATCTTCTCATTCAATTCCATCTGCATTAATTCATACTATCTCCTCATAGTTTGGAGTCTAACTTTCTTTAGTTGCTCTGCTCCCTTGTTGCATTTTTCCAGTATTAGCCATGCTTCTTGTGATGTTTGAGCTGAGGCAATCTTCTCAAAGTGTGCTTCATCAAGACAATGATGTAGAAGACACAAAGCCTTGCAATCTTTCCTCTTGTTCTCCTTGTATGTCACTTGTTCTTGTTCTGATGGATCTGCATCCAGTTGTGAATAACCGAGCTCAACAATCTCTGCAATTTCTTGAAATCCCATGATTGCTTTCATTTGAATATTCCATCTGTTCCAATTCTTTCCATCAAGAACTGGTAGGCTAGCTGGAAAGCTTGTGCTTGTGTGGCCCATTGAGATGAAGGCGTGGAGGAAGAAGATTGAAGAAGAGAATGATGAGTGACTAGTGAGTGATCTACCTGATGCTCTTGATACCAAATTTGTTGGAGAAAACCAGTGCCTATGCACTCTGTGAAAGAGAAGAAGAAACAAAACGATAGAAAAAGGTTGCAGTAGGAAAATGAATTAGAATTAAGTGTATGGTAGTTGAAGATGAGAAGAAGAGTTATTCAATGAATTTCACTTCATGTATAGAATCAATATATTACAAAGCTATTTATAGTAACTCTGCATTTAACTAACTAAACTGCCATTTGAATACTTACCAAATATGGAAGCTAACTAACTAACCATTCTAACACTTCCTCGCCGGGTTGCGGTGATTCAATTCTTCTCTCATATGACTTATGGTGGTTCGGTTGATGGATGTGAAATCACGGTGGGGGAGACTGGTTTTTATGGTGTCTTGAAGAAAAGGGGTAATTAACTTCCTCAATATCTTTTTCATAACTCATTTCCTTTTGGATTCTCGGTTTTCTTAATTTTTTCATGAACTCATGTTGTCTCATATTGTTTCTGGATAAGCCAGTAATAGGCTTATGAAGGCAAGACAGATAAAAAATCTTTAGCGAGGATCTTTCACAAACACATTATCTTTAAAACTGCCATGATGTAAATGTTCTTAACAGAATATGGAGGTATATATTCTCTTAATATTTAGGATATAAAATGGGTAAATCTTGTTGCTTACAATTATGTAAATGAACCAGATAGTAGCTTACCTGAGGATGTACCTTCTGTCTTCTACCCCTTAAATGTCAACTTGGTTGATTCTTGTTTTTGGATGTTCCCTGCACTTTCTACACTTTCTACAGATCGGCTAAATTCGTAATTTTTGATATATCTGATTGTTTCTCCTTCTTGTTATGCCTTGTCTTATATTCTTGTGATATGATTTGGTATAGTATGCGTATATGAATGTATGTGTGTATGGATGGCTCTCTGATTGCTGTGAGGTATCTATGTTTATGTATGCTCTGATTACTCGAGACTTGTATGCTCTCTTTTTTCTCTATATTTGTTCTCTCTGTTCTCTTTGAATTGCTATCCGTTTTTTGATTTGATCATTGAATCCCCTCACTTGTTCTCTCCTTGTTGCTTTAAATGGCATGTGGTGCTCTATGTGACACTTTTGAATTGCCAAGAATGTTACCTGATGATTGACTCCTAGGCTGCCCATTGTGAGTCATAAATTGACTGTTTATTTTGATTTATTCTGGCCATCATTGCTAATTGATACTGATTATACACATGTAACTGTCAAGAGATTTTTCTAGTTTGCCTTTCACATAAACTTTCTAGTTCTATGCTTATTATTTGTGTAACTGAAGGGACTTCTGGATTATTCTCTGGTTTTTTAAGGCTGACCAGTTATTGCTGTAACTGTTGAGAGACGTTTGTCTGCCAATGATTATCATTTACTAAAATGAATGTGTAACCGAAAAGAGCATGTGTCCTCTGTTCTGCACTCTTGAAATTATTGATCACGGCTGATTGCATTCATATTTGGATGAGTAGATATCAACCTAGGTAAACCTTGTATTAGGGAACTTTTTCTTTGGTCAATAATAAGGTTCTTAAGTTGCTTGTTAAATTCTTGAGCAATCTGATTTTCAGATATTCTACAACCAGCAGAATCTGTGTCTTTAGGATTTGGCTTATACATTTTGTCTGTTCTTGGTATACATCCCTCTGACCCTGTATTATGTATCCAAAAGAATCTAGCTTCTTCATTGTATAGTTGCTGCGCTTCAAGCATTATTGCATAGTTGGATAAATTGTGTATGTGTTTCAATTCCAGCCTATCTTGATTTCCTTGAACATGTTTATGGAGTTTTAATGTTTGGTGTATATGTTCTTTTCTAGATTGAAGTTAGTGTGGAAACTGATGCTACTGATTAAGGACTCAAGGTCATGATGTTTAGTCGGGAAAGGATACTGCCATGAACTGTTGTGTAGCATAACTCCCAAAAGGGTCAATCATCAATTCAGCTACGTGGTCAAGAAGCTCAAAGAAATGAAAGAAGTCCCATTGATTGTTACTGTCATTTTCATTATTGATATCTAAGTATTTGTATCTACTTTAATTTTTGGAAAATAACAATTTGATAGCCATATACATATAATGAATTCTTATCCTAATTGCGGCTACTAAAATCTCTCACCGTGGCTTTTAGACAAGGCCCTTGTAGAGGAACTTGTACCATTATTAGTTGAAATTTTTGGTGCTCTCCCATTTTTCCTTCACTTTGATAATTTTCCATTTCGTTTGGCAGTCAATTACTTAACTTCCAAAACAGCGATCATGTGCCCATTATTCCTTTTGGACCTTGTTTTTTTGAACTTGCACTGGAGTTTCATAGGACTTGAAATGTCTAACTCTTGATTCTATTATGGTTGAACTCTATGTTCACAAAAAATCGATATTGCATTCTTGTTGAACCAATTGCTATTTTCAATTTATGATTCTTCTTGAAATTTTTCTATTTTTATTTTATGATTAGGCCGGACAAAAATGAATGTTCACAGCTGCCCCTCTTTACTCGTTGCTTACTTGGTAGCAAGTAAACCTGATGTTTGTGTGATATCCTAGTAAGTAACCAGTAAAGAAAAGAACATAAATCTTGTCAAGGCCGAGACAATGATCACAATCTAACATTTAGAAATGAGAACACATGGATACTCGAGACAATCAAAAGTAAACACGAGAATGTAGGTTGGGTAGTGCCGGAATTCGATAAAATGAAAAAGGTAGGTGCGAGAACGCAGATTGGGTACTGCTGGAACTCAATAAGATAAAAAGATAGGTGCAAGAACGCAGGTTGGGTACTGCTGGAACTCGATATAATAAAAAGCTAAGGCGAGAACGCAGGTCGGGTACTGCCAGAACTCGATAACATAAAAAGGTAAAGCGAGAACGCAGCTCGGGTACTGCCGGAACTCGATAACATAAAAAGGTAATGCGAGAACGCATGTCGGGTACTGCCAGAACTCGATATAATAAAAAGGTAAAACGAGAACACCGGTCTGGTACTGTTGGAACTCGAGATGATAAAAAGGTAAAGCGAGAATGCAGGCCGGGTACTGCTGGAACTCGAGATGATAAAAATGTAAAGTGAGAACGCAGGTCGGGTATTGCCGGAACTCGATATAATAAAAAGGTAAAGCGAGAATGCAGGTCGGGTACTATCGAAATTCGATATAATAAAAAGGTAAAGCGAGAACGCCGATCGGGTGCTGCCGGAACTCGATATAATAAATAGGTAAAGCGAGAATGCAGGTCGGGTACTACCGGAACTCGCCTATTGGTAGATTGGGAGGGATTGGGTTGGCTTGTTTCTAAGTGCCAAAAGTATACACTTTTCACCATCATTCTATGGCACTTATCATATGCAAATTGTAGAAAATCAACTTAAATTAACACTTTTTAGGTGAATTTTGTATGATTAAATAAATTAGTTCTTTATTAGCTCTTGTCCAAGTTTTCTTTGAGTTTTGTAGGAAATTGAATATTAAATAATAAATTCAAAGATGGACAAGAATTTAAGCCAAAATTCAAGACAAAAGCTCCAAAGAATTGCTAAAATTAATCAAGTTAAAGCATGGCATGCTATGTGCTTAATTTGGTTAGTTAGCCTTGAAGAAAGGTAGCTTACTTCGTCTTGAAGAAACCTAGGTTAAGGTAGGCCAAGCAACTTGCAAAAATCAAATGCTTACCTTAACTTAAAGAAAACAGCCCAAAAGTGCCAAGCAACCAACAAAAATCAAGTAACAAACCAAAGGAAAAAAGGTTGCTTCACCATGAAGAAATCAAGCACAAAACTGTCCACCCAAGCCAAGCACAAGCACCAGGCCAGCCAAGCATCATACCAGGTCAGCCAATCATCAAGCACCAGGCCAGGCACCAAGCACTAGGCCAGGTCAGCTAAGCTGCTGAAACAGGCAGCTTAGCGTGGAACCAAGTTAGCTAAGCTGCTGAAGAAGAAGCTTAGCAGTCCAACCAAACAGCTTAGCGTGGAACCAAGTCAGCTAAGCTGCCGAAGAAGCAGCTTAGCAGTCCAACCAAACAGCTTAGCGTGGAACCAGGTCAGCTAAGCTGCTGAAACATGCAGCTTAGAGGGGAACCAGGTGTGCTAAGCGTGTGGCGCACTAGAAAAATTATTTCTATGTCAACTCATGAAACATCTTACTTTTCTTTGCTTAAATGCCAAGAACATGATCTCATGGATGACATAAGGCTATGACAAGAAGGAGGAGGTGTCACCATGCATGTAACCTAGCCTACCATAGGGGTCAAGTAGGGGCCAAAGTGGCTTTTCATAGAGGCCAATGGTGAGCAGCTTAGCTGCCAAACAGGGCAGCTGAGCGTCCAACACTTTGACCTATATAAAGACATGAAATTCTCATTTGTAACACATTGTACATTCATTCTAAATTC
>NW_017721925.1:0-5035 GCF_001865875.1 Lupinus angustifolius | reverse complement strand
CCTCTTCCACTTCCTCATCCTCATCCTCCTCATCCTATCCTTATCTTCATCCATATTCTCTTCCTCATCCTCTTCCTCATCCTCATTCTCGTCCTCATCCTATCCTCTTCCACTTCCTCATCCTCGTCCTCATCCTATCCTCTTCCACTTCCTCATCCTCGTCCTCATCCTATCCTCTTCCACTTCCTCATCCTCGTCCTCATCCTATCCTCTTCCACTTCCTCATCCTCGTCCTCATCCTATCCTCTTCCACTTCCTCATCCTCGTCCTCATCCTATCCTCTTCCACTTCCTCATCCTCGTCCTCATCCTATCCTCTTCCACTTCCTCATCCTCGTCCTCATCCTATCCTCTTCCACTTCCTCATCCTCGTCCTCATCCTATCCTCTTCCACTTCCTCATCCTCGTCCTCATCCTATCCTCTTCCACTTCCTCATCCTCGTCCTCATCCTATCCTCTTCCACTTCCTCATCCTCGTCCTCATCCTATCCTCTTCCACTTCCTCATCCTCGTCCTCATCCTATCCTCTTCCACTTCCTCATCCTCGTCCTCATCCTATCCTCTTCCACTTCCTCATCCTCGTCCTCATCCTATCCTCTTCCACTTCCTCATCCTCGTCCTCATCCTATCCTCTTCCACTTCCTCATCCTCGTCCTCATCCTATCCTCTTCCACTTCCTCATCCTCGTCCTCATCCTATCCTCTTCCACTTCCTCATCCTCGTCCTCATCCTATCCTCTTCCACTTCCTCATCCTCGTCCTCATCCTATCCTCTTCCACTTCCTCATCCTCGTCCTCATCCTATCCTCTTCCACTTCCTCATCCTCGTCCTCATCCTATCCTCTTCCACTTCCTCATCCTCGTCCTCATCCTATCCTCTTCCACTTCCTCATCCTCGTCCTCATCCTATCCTCTTCCACTTCCTCATCCTCGTCCTCATCCTATCCTCTTCCACTTCCTCATCCTCGTCCTCATCCTATCCTCTTCCACTTCCTCATCCTCGTCCTCATCCTATCCTCTTCCACTTCCTCATCCTCGTCCTCATCCTATCCTCTTCCACTTCCTCATCCTCGTCCTCATCCTATCCTCTTCCACTTCCTCATCCTCGTCCTCATCCTATCCTCTTCCACTTCCTCATCCTCGTCCTCATCCTATCCTCTTCCACTTCCTCATCCTCGTCCTCATCCTATCCTCTTCCACTTCCTCATCCTCGTCCTCATCCTATCCTCTTCCACTTCCTCATCCTCGTCCTCATCCTATCCTCTTCCACTTCCTCATCCTCGTCCTCATCCTATCCTCTTCCACTTCCTCATCCTCGTCCTCATCCTATCCTCTTCCACTTCCTCATCCTCGTCCTCATCCTATCCTCTTCCACTTCCTCATCCTCGTCCTCATCCTATCCTCTTCCACTTCCTCATCCTCGTCCTCATCCTATCCTCTTCCACTTCCTCATCCTCGTCCTCATCCTATCCTCTTCCACTTCCTCATCCTCGTCCTCATCCTATCCTCTTCCACTTCCTCATCCTCGTCCTCATCCTATCCTCTTCCACTTCCTCATCCTCGTCCTCATCCTATCCTCTTCCACTTCCTCATCCTCGTCCTCATCCTATCCTCTTCCACTTCCTCATCCTCGTCCTCATCCTATCCTCTTCCACTTCCTCATCCTCGTCCTCATCCTATCCTCTTCCACTTCCTCATCCTCGTCCTCATCCTATCCTCTTCCACTTCCTCATCCTCGTCCTCATCCTATCCTCTTCCACTTCCTCATCCTCGTCCTCATCCTATCCTCTTCCACTTCCTCATCCTCGTCCTCATCCTATCCTCTTCCACTTCCTCATCCTCGTCCTCATCCTATCCTCTTCCACTTCCTCATCCTCGTCCTCATCCTATCCTCTTCCACTTCCTCATCCTCGTCCTCATCCTATCCTCTTCCACTTCCTCATCCTCGTCCTCATCCTATCCTCTTCCACTTCCTCATCCTCGTCCTCATCCTATCCTCTTCCACTTCCTCATCCTCGTCCTCATCCTATCCTCTTCCACTTCCTCATCCTCGTCCTCATCCTATCCTCTTCCACTTCCTCATCCTCGTCCTCATCCTATCCTCTTCCACTTCCTCATCCTCGTCCTCATCCTATCCTCTTCCACTTCCTCATCCTCGTCCTCATCCTATCCTCTTCCACTTCCTCATCCTCGTCCTCATCCTATCCTCTTCCACTTCCTCATCCTCGTCCTCATCCTATCCTCTTCCACTTCCTCATCCTCGTCCTCATCCTATCCTCTTCCACTTCCTCATCCTCGTCCTCATCCTATCCTCTTCCACTTCCTCATCCTCGTCCTCATCCTATCCTCTTCCACTTCCTCATCCTCGTCCTCATCCTATCCTCTTCCACTTCCTCATCCTCGTCCTCATCCTATCCTCTTCCACTTCCTCATCCTCGTCCTCATCCTATCCTCTTCCACTTCCTCATCCTCGTCCTCATCCTATCCTCTTCCACTTCCTCATCCTCGTCCTCATCCTATCCTCTTCCACTTCCTCATCCTCGTCCTCATCCTATCCTCTTCCACTTCCTCATCCTCGTCCTCATCCTATCCTCTTCCACTTCCTCATCCTCGTCCTCATCCTATCCTCTTCCACTTCCTCATCCTCGTCCTCATCCTATCCTCTTCCACTTCCTCATCCTCGTCCTCATCCTATCCTCTTCCACTTCCTCATCCTCGTCCTCATCCTATCCTCTTCCACTTCCTCATCCTCGTCCTCATCCTATCCTCTTCCACTTCCTCATCCTCGTCCTCATCCTATCCTCTTCCACTTCCTCATCCTCGTCCTCATCCTATCCTCTTCCACTTCCTCATCCTCGTCCTCATCCTATCCTCTTCCACTTCCTCATCCTCGTCCTCATCCTATCCTCTTCCACTTCCTCATCCTCGTCCTCATCCTATCCTCTTCCACTTCCTCATCCTCGTCCTCATCCTATCCTCTTCCACTTCCTCATCCTCGTCCTCATCCTATCCTCTTCCACTTCCTCATCCTCGTCCTCATCCTATCCTCTTCCACTTCCTCATCCTCGTCCTCATCCTATCCTCTTCCACTTCCTCATCCTCGTCCTCATCCTATCCTCTTCCACTTCCTCATCCTCGTCCTCATCCTATCCTCTTCCACTTCCTCATCCTCGTCCTCATCCTATCCTCTTCCACTTCCTCATCCTCGTCCTCATCCTATCCTCTTCCACTTCCTCATCCTCGTCCTCATCCTATCCTCTTCCACTTCCTCATCCTCGTCCTCATCCTATCCTCTTCCACTTCCTCATCCTCGTCCTCATCCTATCCTCTTCCACTTCCTCATCCTCGTCCTCATCCTATCCTCTTCCACTTCCTCATCCTCGTCCTCATCCTATCCTCTTCCACTTCCTCATCCTCGTCCTCATCCTATCCTCTTCCACTTCCTCATCCTCGTCCTCATCCTATCCTCTTCCACTTCCTCATCCTCGTCCTCATCCTATCCTCTTCCACTTCCTCATCCTCGTCCTCATCCTATCCTCTTCCACTTCCTCATCCTCGTCCTCATCCTATCCTCTTCCACTTCCTCATCCTCGTCCTCATCCTATCCTCTTCCACTTCCTCATCCTCGTCCTCATCCTATCCTCTTCCACTTCCTCATCCTCGTCCTCATCCTATCCTCTTCCACTTCCTCATCCTCGTCCTCATCCTATCCTCTTCCACTTCCTCATCCTCGTCCTCATCCTATCCTCTTCCACTTCCTCATCCTCGTCCTCATCCTATCCTCTTCCACTTCCTCATCCTCGTCCTCATCCTATCCTCTTCCACTTCCTCATCCTCGTCCTCATCCTATCCTCTTCCACTTCCTCATCCTCGTCCTCATCCTATCCTCTTCCACTTCCTCATCCTCGTCCTCATCCTATCCTCTTCCACTTCCTCATCCTCGTCCTCATCCTATCCTCTTCCACTTCCTCATCCTCGTCCTCATCCTATCCTCTTCCACTTCCTCATCCTCGTCCTCATCCTATCCTCTTCCACTTCCTCATCCTCGTCCTCATCCTATCCTCTTCCACTTCCTCATCCTCGTCCTCATCCTATCCTCTTCCACTTCCTCATCCTCGTCCTCATCCTATCCTCTTCCACTTCCTCATCCTCGTCCTCATCCTATCCTCTTCCACTTCCTCATCCTCGTCCTCATCCTATCCTCTTCCACTTCCTCATCCTCGTCCTCATCCTATCCTCTTCCACTTCCTCATCCTCGTCCTCATCCTATCCTCTTCCACTTCCTCATCCTCGTCCTCATCCTATCCTCTTCCACTTCCTCATCCTCGTCCTCATCCTATCCTCTTCCACTTCCTCATCCTCGTCCTCATCCTATCCTCTTCCACTTCCTCATCCTCGTCCTCATCCTATCCTCTTCCACTTCCTCATCCTCATCGTATCCTCATCCTCATTCTCATCCTCGACCTATCCTCATCCTCATCATCTTCCTCAACCTCATACTCATTCTCGTCCTCATCCTATCCACATCCTCATCCTCTTCCTCATCCTCCTCCTATCCTCTTCCTCGTCCTCATCGTTGTCCTCATCCTCATCCTCCTCCTCATCCTTATCCTATCCTCATCCAGATCCAATCCTCTTCCTTATCCTCATCCTCTTCCTCATCCTCCTCCTATCCTCTTCCTCGTCCTCATCGTTGTCCTCATCCTCATCCTCCTCCTCATCCTTATCCTATCCTCATCCAGATCCAATCCTCTTCCTTATCCTCATCCTCCTCCTCATCCTATCCTCATCCTAATTCTCGTCCTCATCCTATCCTCCTCCTTATCCTCATCCTCCTCCTCATCCTTATCCTATCCTCATCCAGATCCAATCCTCTTCCTTATCCTCATCCTCTTCCTCATCCTCCTCCTATCCTCTTCCTCGTCCTCATCCTTGTCCTCATCCTCATCCTAATCCTTATCCTCATCCTCATCCTCATTCTCATCCTCATCTTCATTCTCATTCTCATGCTCATCCTCTTCCTCATCGTCATCCTCA
>NW_017721924.1:0-455 GCF_001865875.1 Lupinus angustifolius | reverse complement strand
ATCCTCATCCTCATCCTCATCCTTATCCTCATCCTCATCCTCATCCTCATCCTCATCCTCATCCTATCCTCCTCCTCATCCTATCCTCATCTTCATTCTCATCCTCATCCTATCCTCCTCCTCATCCTCATCCTATCCTCATTCTCATGCTCGTCCTCATCCTTTCCTCTTCCTCATCCTCATCCTCCTCGTCATCCTCCTCTTCAACCTATCCTCATCCTCATCCTCCTCGTCCTAATCGACATCCTATCCTCATCCTCATTATCGTCCTAATACTATCGTCATCCTCATCCTGGTCCTCATCCTATCCTTATCCGCATTCTCGGCCTCATCCTATCCTCATCCTCATCCTCATCCTATCCTAATCCCCATCCTATCCTCATCCTCATCCTCCTTCTCGTCGTCATCCTATCCACTTCCTCATCCTCATCCTCATCCTCATCCTATCCTCATCC
>NW_017721923.1:0-256 GCF_001865875.1 Lupinus angustifolius | reverse complement strand
ATCCTCCTCCTCATCCTATCCTCATCCTCATCCTCATTCTCGTCCTCAACCTATCCTCATCCTCGTCCTAATCCACATCCTATCCTCATCCTTATTATCGTCCTAATCCTATCCTCATCCTCGTCCTCATCCTATCCTTATCCTTGTTCTCGTCCTCAGCCTATCCTCTTCTGCATCCTCTTCCTTATCCCCATCCTATGCTCATCCTCATCCTCCTCCTTATCCTCATCCTATCCTCATCCTCATCCTTATTCTC
>NW_017721922.1:0-375 GCF_001865875.1 Lupinus angustifolius | reverse complement strand
TCCTATCCTCATCCACTTCCTCATCCTCACTCTATTCCTCATCCTATCCTCATCCTCATTCTTGTCCTCATCCTATCCTTATCCTCTTCCTCTTCCTCATCCTATCCTCATCCTCATTATCGTCGTCATCCTATCCTCATTTTCATTCTCATTCTCGTCCTCATCCTATCCCCATCCTCATTCTCGACCTCATCCTCTTCTTCATCCTCATCCACGTCCTCATCCTATCCTCATCATCATCCTCATCCTCTTCCTAATCCACTTCCTCATCCACATCCTGTTCTCATCCTCATCCTATCCTTATCCCATCCTCATCCGTATTCTCGTCCTCATCCTATCCTCTTCCTTATTCTCATCCTCAGCCTATCCTCATCC
>NW_017721921.1:0-437 GCF_001865875.1 Lupinus angustifolius | reverse complement strand
ATCCTCATTCTCGTCCTCATCCTTTCCTCTTCCTCATCCTCATCCTCATCCTAACCTCGTCCTCATCCTCATCCTCCTCCTCATCCTATCCTTATCTCATCCACATTCTCATCCTCATCCTATCCTCATCCTCATCCTCTTCCTCGTCCTCATTCTACTCCTCATCCTCATTCCCGTCCTCATCCTACCCTCATCCTCGTCCTATTCCACATCCTATCGTCATCCTCATTCTAGTCCTAATCCTCATCCTCCTCCTCATCGTCCTCCTCATCCTCATTATCGTCCACATCCTATCCTCATCCTCATCCTCATCCTCTTCCTCATCCTCATCCTCCTCCTCATCCTCATTCTCGTCCTCATCCTATCCTCATCCTCATCCTCATCCTCGTCCTCTTCCTTATCCTATCCTCCTCCTCATTCTCATCCTCATCCTATCC
>NW_017721920.1:0-306 GCF_001865875.1 Lupinus angustifolius | reverse complement strand
CCTCTTCCTCATCCTATCCTCATCTTCATCCTCATCCTAACCTCATCCTCTTCCTCTTTCTCTTCCTCATGCTCTTCCTCTTCCTCATCCTCATCCTCTTCCTCATCCTCATTCACGTCCTCATCCTATCCTCATCCTCCTCCTCATCCTATCCTCATCCTCATTCAGATCCTCCTCCCATCCTCATCCTCTTCCTCATCGTATCCTCATCCTATCCTCGTCCTCAATCTCGTCCCTATCCTATCCTCATCCTCTTCCTCATCCTGTCCTCATCCTCATCCTAATCCTCATTCTACTCCTCATCCT
>NW_017721919.1:0-320 GCF_001865875.1 Lupinus angustifolius | reverse complement strand
ATCCTCATCCTCATCCTCAACTTATCCTCATCCTCATCCTCATCCTCATCCTCATCCTCCTCCTCACCCACATTCTCATCCTCATCCTATCCTGATCCTCATCCTCTTCCTCATCCTCATTCTACTCCTCATCCTATCCTCATCCTCATTCTCGTCCTCATCTTATCCTCATCCTCGTCCTAATCGACATCCTATCCTCATCCTCATTATCTTCCTAATCCTATCCTCATCCTCATCCTCTACATCGTCCCCATCCTATCCTCATTCTCATCCCCATCCTATCCACATCGTCATCCTATCCTCATCCTCATCCTATCCAC
>NW_017721918.1:0-304 GCF_001865875.1 Lupinus angustifolius | reverse complement strand
GAAGAGGAAGAGGACGAGGATGAGGATAGGATGAGAATAAGGAGGAGGATGAGGATGACGATAGGATGAGGACGATAATTAGCATGAGGATGAGGATAGGATGAGGATAGGATGACGACGAGGATGAGGATAGGATGACGACGAGAATGAGGATGAGGACGAGGATGAGGAGAAGATGAGGATGGGGATGTGGATTAGGATGAGGATGAGGATGAGGATGATGATGAGGATAGGATGAGGACGAAGATGAGGATGAGGAAGATGATGAGAATAGGATGAGGACGAGAATGAGGATATGATGAGG
>NW_017721917.1:0-353 GCF_001865875.1 Lupinus angustifolius | reverse complement strand
GGATGAGGACGAGAAGGAGGATGAGGATGAGGATAGGATGAGGATGAGAATGAGGATAGGATGAGGACGAGGATGAGGATGAGGATGAGGATAGGATGAGGATGAGGATAGGATGAGGATGAGAATGAGGATATGGAGGAGGATAGGAGAAGGACGAGAATGAGCATGAGGATAGGATGAGGATGAGGAGGTGGAGGAGGATGAGGATACGAACGAGGATAGGATGAGGACTAGAATGAGGATGGGGAAGAGAATGAGGATGGGGAAGAGGATGAGGATAGGATTAGGACGAGGATGAGGATGAGGACGAGAATGAGGATGAGGATGAGGATAGGATGAGGACGTGGATGAGG
>NW_017721916.1:0-3540 GCF_001865875.1 Lupinus angustifolius | reverse complement strand
TCATTCTCATTCTCGTTGTGAAAACCCAATTTTTTCCTACCATTTTCTTCTTGGGTGCAAAAATAAAAAAAATATATATATATCACATCATTCCATCATCACAATAGCCGAAACATTTCATAGGTCCAACAAATCATAATACATATATGTCTACGTATGAACGGATCTGTTTCTTAAATAATGCAGATCAATATCAATGAAATTAGGAATACTAATGTACACGTAGATATTCTAGCAGGGTACAAAAAGAGCTTATTCAATCGCTTATAGAAATTAGATATTGCGCGTAATCAAGCAGCTTCTGAATTCCGGACTCACCCCGGCTAGTCAATCACTCTTAGCTTGTGGTGAAACAATCTCTTGCAGGTAATGTTCTGCATCCAAGGCTGCCATGCACCCTGTATCAATAACGTGACATCCGTTATCATTCAAGGTAAAAAATACTTCTCAAGCATTGTGAGAATGTTATGTACAATAGCAGAGAGTAACTATAAAAACCAGAGACATCGCAGCACACTCATTTTTTTACAACAGATCCAATCCAAATAATTAACAGTAATACACATGATGAAACTGAATGGCAAATCCTAATTCTTACAACCCATCCTCTTTAACTGGATTGATATATTTTCTGATTAATGTCACTATGAGAACATACAAATCAAGGTTGCATAATGTAATATATGTATGCTCCATTCTTGTAAAGACAAAAAACAAATAACCTATACACTGAAACAAAAACAAAAAAAACTCATGACATCAAGAGTCTAGTTTCATAAATTGAGAAGCACAATAATAAACAGCAATGGTTTGTTAGTGAATAAGAATCAAGGACAGCAAATATGCTGCACACACAGAGACAATGTTTATTCACTCGTAATGATGTGTGAGTGTATGGTGAGAGACTTATGACTGATATGTTGCAACTAATAGCCTGCAATGCATACAAATTATTCAGCAAACAATCCTTCTTGTGACATTGATGGGAATAATGACAGCACTATGCAGTGTAAAAATAGCACAAACTTACTTAGAAATAATAGCACCGTAACATGGGAAGGGAAGAATCGGTGAATGCTGATAATAAAGATGCTCATGAGCAATTACCATTACAAGGAGCGCAACAAGAAGAGATAAAGTGGTCTGAATATCTTAAACAGTCCATTTCTTCTTGGAAACACAATGTAGAACCAAACTTCTCAGTCTATCTATGTGGTTAAACCAGAAAGTGGGTTCGTAACAGAGGAATCAAATTCTAGTTGGCAGCAACATAAACAGCAAGCATATCATGATCAAACCAATTATATGATTAATTAGAAGGGGAAATGCAAACCAGAAGTCATCACCAGTTGGCATATCTTTTTTTCAGTTACGTATTCCAGTAAGCATAAAAGGCAAATATTCAGAAAAGGATTCCAAAACAGCAGGGTTAGGCAGCAATCATGGTCGTATTAAATGGAGCAATTAGTGGTAAAATGATTATTAGTAATCATTGAGCATTATTCAAAACTGAAAGGAATAATCAGAAAAGAGCAAGGGTCAAGGTATATGTTCCTATCTCTTAGGTGAGAATTCAGAAATATCTCAGCAGTTACATATAATCATAATCAACATGAATGGGAATAATTATTGAGCAGTTTCAGAATGGATAACTAGAAAACAAAAGGGCAGTACAACATAAACACACAGCCATAAAAGGAGTACAACTATCACTACAAAAGAGGAGACATCACATACACGGTGAAAGAGAGAGAACAGACTGAGAGGAGATGGCTACACACATACATTCAGCAAAAAAAAAGCAAAAGAGAAAGAAGAGGAGGGGAGAGTAATATAAGGAGAGCATTGCTACACATACACAAAAGTTCGGAAAGTATAGGTATACTCAGAAAACACATAAGAATACACAAGCGTATCACACACATACACTCAGTAAACGCAGAGAGCATTCCAGAGGGCATAGGCAAAGATATCAAGTGCACACAAAATATATACCGATTACAGCATAGAAAAACCAGATAAACATATTACACCATAAGAAATCAGAGAGACAGAATACACTGAAATCAGAACCATCCGGCACTGTTCTATCACACGAATATAGAAGCAGAACCTCTGTAGACAAAGAAGCAACACTCAGAAGGACAAAAGAAGAGAGCATACACTCAGCACGTAAACATTAAAACCATAAAAAACAATATTTTATATGTGCCCTGAGCATCAAAGCATATACGCATATTCGATAAACATGCCCTACTTTATATGGTTTATGTATTAGATTCATATGCTTAGTTAGTAAATGTTTATAATTGATCATGCTAAAGTACACACTGGTTTCAACAGAAACATGTATCAACTTAATAAAAAATGAAAATAGATGAAGTGGTATAACAGCCTTAAAGTGATATATTTTCACCTAAATCAGTTGCATATAATCAACTAATAATCAACAAATTTAGTTCTGTAAAATTAAAAGAAAGGTAAAATTCATTATCCAAACCCTTTAGTGTTTTTGCCGATTCCAAATCGCAACCTTAATATCATCCTCACCCAGAGAGAAACACATATTCAACTCTTTTCATTGGCCTTAATATATCTCAGTAAGGATGAGAAGTAATAAAATTGATAAAAAAATTCAGAATATAGAAATGGAGTATGTAATTTCTGGTGCCATGATAGTCTTGGCCGAGAACCGCCGAGAACGGAAGGTAATGAGAATGAGGAAGAGGATTACCTCTTGATGCCACGGTAGTCTTGGCTGAGAACTGCCGATAACGGCCTCGTCCCAGCCTTCGCAAGCCTCGCCGTCGCCCCTCTACCGGCGTGAACCAAACCACCGTGCAGTTGTCTCCATCGATTTTGCCATGACCACATCACTGAAAGGAAGAAGATGAGCCAGGGAAGAAGAAGATTGGTGAAGAAAAGAGCCTTAGGGATTCTGAAATCCCTTTTGGGATTTTGGTTTCTTTGTTTTAAAAGAAAACCATATGCCACACCCATGTGGTTCTGTTTGTTACGCAGGTTTGCCATGGTTTCTTAGTGGATGTTATTATAATAATTGGCTTGAGTGATTTTTGTTTCTATTATGCTTAATTCTATTCACAATTAAACTCAAACAATCTAATTCAATGTATAACTAAATCCAAATAAATATTATCGTTTAATTTCCTATATAATTAATAATGTTAATTTCATCACTCAAAATTCTATATATAAAAAATAACTCAACACTATATTATCAAGTCAATCATGGATTTTTATAGGAAGGTTACGGTTCGAGTTGTCTCTAACTTCTCTGAAAATGAGAAGAAGGTTTACAACCAATGTTGTCTCTAAGCTATTAATTCCTTATATCTATATAATTAATAAAATATTTTAAAATTCTATATGTATGATTGATTATAAATTACATTATAAAATTAATTAAGGAATTCTTATAGTAAGGTTACGCTTCGAGTTGTCTCTAACTTCTCTGAAAGTGAGAAGAAGGTCTACAACCAATGCTGTCTCTAAGCTATTAATTATATATATATATATATA
>NW_017721915.1:0-237 GCF_001865875.1 Lupinus angustifolius | reverse complement strand
TCGTCCTCATCCTATCCTCATTCTCATTCTTCTCCTCATCCTATCCATATCCTCATCATCAACCTCATCCTAATCCACCTCCTCATCCTCATCCTATTCTCATCCTCATCCTATCCTCATCCTCGTCCTCATCCAATCCTCATCCTAATTTTCGTCCTCATCCTATCCTCATCCTCCTTCTCATCCCATCCTCATACTCATTCTCGTCCTCATCCTCTTCCTCATCCTCATCCTCAT
>NW_017721914.1:0-294 GCF_001865875.1 Lupinus angustifolius | reverse complement strand
CTCGTCCTCATCCTATCCTCATCCTCATCCTCATCCTATCCTCATTATCATTCTCGTCCTCATCCTCATCCTCATCCTCATTCTAATCCTCATCCTATCCTTGTCCTCATCCTCATCTTATCCTCATGCTCATTCTTGTCCTCATCCTATCCTCCTCCTTATCCTCATCTTATCCTCATCCTTGTCCTCATCCTATCCTGATCCTGATCCTCATCCTATCCTCGTCCTCATCCTATCCTGATCCTCATCCTCATCCTATCCTCATTCTCATGCTCTTCCTCATCCTGTCCTCAT
>NW_017721913.1:0-3403 GCF_001865875.1 Lupinus angustifolius | reverse complement strand
TGCAATGCTATGGTTTTCTGAACAAGGCCTTGTATTTATAGCATAAAGAATAGGTAGTTACATTCGTTGCAAAAATAGTTAAACAGTTAAAACATATTTCAGTTATAACAAATAACAGACTTGTTAATCGATTAAGGCTTCTCTTTAATCGATTAACAGGGCAACAAAATGGCACAGAATTCAGTTGAAATAGAAAACACATATTTAAAAGAAAAGCAGTTGAGTTAATTGATTAAGTTACCATGTTAATCGATTAACTGGAACATTTATGCATATGTTTCAAATGGTAAACTTCTCATATGTTATGCATAATATATATACATGTTTTACCAATTATATTATGCCTAATATTCACATATGACATGTGTGGTAGATGCATGAACATACAATTAACTAGATGATATGTCTCATGAATATGATATCACAATTAAGAGGGCTTAAGAGACTAGCACCTAGGTTCACCTAACCTATAGTCACTTACTACGGCACACATCCCATACTACTTAGATTATAGACTCAATTTACACCCTAGTCTAGATATGACCAAATAAGCATAAGGCGTGTTGATTGTTGAGCCATCTTCAAGCTTTGTTAGAACCTTGTCTTCATCAAAACATAGGCAAAGACATGCTAGTGTTATCCTTGACACTTTGCACTTTTAATCTCCCCGTTTTTGATGATGACAAACACTTCATCAAAATTCTTCAATTAATGATGGATAAGCTTGATGATGATTTTGAAGAATGGTTGACAATGGTTGTTTTTCTAAGAAAAAAGTTAAAGCACATTGCTTCCTTGTAGGTAAGCAAAATTAGAACAACGTCTCAACAATAGGATGGACCTTCACTTTCAATCTCTTAAGGATTCATATCATACGAATTTGGAACATTTTGAGGAACGTCAGAATGCATACATTGACAACCATTACCAATCCTTGCGGAATTATATTCAGTCTACTAATGATTCTCAGAATAGAAGAATGGTTGTTGAGTTCAACAAGATGAGTGTCTTCATCAAGGCTGGTTGTAGTTCGTCGACTCTTGACAACTAGAATCTTCCATCTCATCCTTAGATAGGAAACCTTATAGCCTTAGTTTAATCTTCCTAGCTAATGGACCTTGTTGATCCTATTTCCTC
The DNA here is from genome assembly GCF_001865875.1 of Lupinus angustifolius. Lineage (NCBI taxonomy): Eukaryota > Viridiplantae > Streptophyta > Magnoliopsida > Fabales > Fabaceae > Lupinus > Lupinus angustifolius. The sequence goes on along the minus strand of NW_017721913.1, from coordinate 2,266 downwards.
TTAAGATCTTATGTTTTGTATTGCATTGTTGTTTTTATTTGGATTATAACAACTCTATATCTACTGCTGAACTATTGTTTTACATTTTGTGGTAAGATTCATTTCAAACAAAGTAAAGTGCTATATGCAACATAATTAACAAGAAAGTATAAATGCGATAATTCGAAATCATCTTACCACAAAATGTAAAACAATAGTTCAGCAGTAGATATAGAGTTGTTATAATCCAAATAAAAACAACAATGCAATACAAAACATAAGATCTTAAGAGGAAATAGGATCAACAAGGTCCATTAGCTAGGAAGATTAAACTAAGGCTATAAGGTTTCCTATCTAAGGATGAGATGGAAGATTCTAGTTGTCAAGAGTCGACGAACTACAACCAGCCTTGATGAAGACACTCATCTTGTTGAACTCAACAACCATTCTTCTATTCTGAGAATCATTAGTAGACTGAATATAATTCCGCAAGGATTGGTAATGGTTGTCAATGTATGCATTCTGACGTTCCTCAAAATGTTCCAAATCCGTATGATATGAATCCTTAAGATATTGAAAGTGAAGGTCCATCCTATTGTTGAGACGTTGTTCCATAGCATCCATATAAGCTTGTCCAAAAGCAGGTTCCTGTGATGCATGTCCTGAATGCTCCCCCTGAGTTACAGCAAATGGCTCTTGGTTCATGTCTTGATCATCTTAACTGGAACAATCAAGGTTAGCATTGTTGAAGTCCTCTTGATATTGCCAAGTGTTTCCATACTTGTAGATGGCCATCTTGTGAATTAATCTCTCTCCAATCAAGTTGTCCTTGTCTGAGCAGTCCATCACTATAGTATCCGAAATATCAATATGTAGATAGTTAATAACTTGGGATATGAAGATACTATATGGAAGTAGTCTTGATTGAGAGACTGAGACGCTATACATGACCTTAAGAATCTCATCAGGCCAATTTATCATGATGTTCTCCTTCACAGCAAACATAAACCTCAAATCATTCACGGTAGGTTGTGCATGATATGTGTTTCTCTGAATCAATATGTATGCAATCCAGTAGTGTAGGAGTATGTTTTCTCGGACAGTGACCCAGCTTTGGTCAATTCGCCTTGGACATAGAGTTGAGGTCTACACAAACATGACTTATACATTTCAACAGCGTCAAATGAGTTGTCGTTTGCCCAACCACAATCACTTAAACTAGTACCAGCAAAAGCTAAACCACCCACGTTCATAAAGATTTCTTCATTAATTTCGAACAACTGATACTATACGGAAGTAGTCTTGATTGAGAGACTGAGACGCTATACATGACCTTCAGAATCTCATCAGGACAATTTATCATGATGTTCTCCTTCACAGCAAACATAAACCTCAAATCATTCACGGTAGGTTGTGCATGATATGTGTTTCTCTGAATCAATATGTATGCAATCCAGTAGTGTAGGAGTATGTTTTCTTTCTACGCACAGTGACCCAGCTTTGGTCAATTCGCCTTGGACATAGAGTTGAGGTCTACACAAACATGACTTATACATTTCAACAGCGTCAAATGAGTTGTCGTTTGCCCAACCACAATCACTTAAACTAGTACCAGCAAAAGCTAAACCACCCACGTTCATAAAGATTTCTTCATTAATTTCGAACAACTTTCCAGCTACCATCCACCAATATTTCCCATCTTTATATCTGAAATTCGTGTAATACTCCCTAACTAGAGCAGGGTAAATATTACCTTTCAATTCCAAGAAGGGGACAACCCCTTGAGCTTGTAAGCCATGCGAAAAATCGAAGTTATGTTCGCAAGCCAAGTCACATTTGCAAACCTAATATAGGTGGGTTTTCTTCCCTGAAATTTCTGCAACCGAGTTTCTTGTAGAATTAATGAGTAGTATGGGTCCCTGCGATTCTGGCTTGGTTGTGGAGGAGGCAATGTTTTTGGAGCACGCGGTGGACGTTGTACGGTTGTCTTCATTCTCTTTCCTCATCCTCTATCCATAGCAATCAAACACTGAATCGTGATGGAGGTTTAGAGGAAGGTTGAGGGAAACCTAGGGTAAGGTTTTGAATTTTGGGGAAAACGAATGCTTGGAAAATAAGAGATGAGGAAGACGGTTTATGGAGTGAAAATGCAGTGGGGTGATTCGGTTTAGGGCTAGGATGAAGCTTAGGATGATGTTGGACTTGTTCCTCTGAGATTTGAGAGAAAAGGGGATGAATGGGGTTTTGAAAAATGTCCAAAAACGCTTCTGTTTCTGATATATTGATG
>NW_017721912.1:0-997 GCF_001865875.1 Lupinus angustifolius | reverse complement strand
GATATTTTTCATCAAGGATTCCTAGTTCTCTTCGAAGAACATAGAAAGTATCTCGTGAGAGGGGCTTGGTGAAAATATATGCCAATTGTTTAGTTGTTTCAACTAATTCTAATATACAATCACCTTTTTGAACATGATCACGCAAGAAATGATGCCTTATTTCAATATGCTTAGTTCTAGAATGCAAGACGGGATTCTTGGAGAGGTTAATGGCACTCATGCCATCACATTTAATAGGGATCTTTTCTAATATGAGCTCAAAGTCCTTAAGTTACTGCTATATCCAAAGTATTTGAGTGCAGCACACGCCAGCGGCAACGCATTCCGCTTCAGCGGTGGACAAAGCAACGCACGCTTGCTTGTTGTTGTGCCATGCAACTAAGGAGCTACCTAATAGGTGACAAGTCTTACTAGTGCTTTTACGATCCAACTTACACCCAGCAAAGTCGAAATCGGAATAACCTACCAAGGATAGGGAGGTATCCCTAGGATACCATAATCCCATATGAATAGTTCCTTTTAGATATCGATACGTTTTATGGCAATATAATGCGATTCTTTTGGCAAAGCTTGAAACCTAGCACACATACAAACACCAAACATAATATCGGAGCGGCAAGCAGTTAAATATAGTAGGAAGCCGATTATCCCACGATATTTGGTTACCTCAATCACTTTTCCCTTTTCATCTCTATCCAGATAGCATGTAGATGCCATAGGTGTAGATACGTCCTTACACTGCTCCATGTCGAAATTATTCAATAATTCCTTGCAATACTTTGACTGATGGATTAAGATGCCAGTTTCCATTTGTTTGGTTTGAAGTCCAAGAAAGAAGGTCAGCTCACCCATCATAGACATCTCAAACTCCCTCCGCATCAGCTTAGAAAACTCCTTACAAAGGATGTCATTAGTAGATCCAAAGATAATATCATCAACATATATTTTTACGAGTAACACATGATTATAAGATCTACGGATGAAGAGAGTGGTGTCG
>NW_017721911.1:0-4719 GCF_001865875.1 Lupinus angustifolius | reverse complement strand
AGAGCTACGGGTTACCACTCTCATAGTTATATCACCTAGCACCTTATCGAGTGGATGATCCTTTTTAGTTTTCCACGCGATAGACATTTCCTGATGTTGCTCTGCTATTGTTTGCTCTGCTTCTTGTTGGATTTCTTCCATGTCCCAGTATGGTACTTCTTCAAGTGTACCTGAAACATCATCGGAAAAGACCTTTCTCTTCTCTTTTGGAGAACATTCGTCAAAATGGACATGAATAGACTCTTCTACATGCATGGTATATTTATTAAACACACGAAATGCCTTGCTATGTAATGAATATCCTAAAAATATGCCCTCATCAGCTTTCGAGTCAAACTTTCCTAAAAATCATTTTCCATTATTCAAAATAAAACATTTGCATCCGAAAGCATGGAGATGAGCAATATTTGGTTTTCGACCTTTAAAAATTCCATAAGGTGTTTTTGAAGAAGTAGGTCTAAGTAATATTCTATTTATTACATACATGCTGTGTGAACTACATCAGCCCAGAAATACTTTGGGACCTTGCTTTCATTTAGCATAGTCCTTGCGAGTTCCTCTAGAACTCTATTTTTCCTTTCAAAAACTCCATTTTGTTGAGGGGTACGAGGAGTTGAGAACTTATGCATAATACCATGTTTATTACAGAACTTATTAAATTTATGATTTTCGAATTCTCCGCCATGGTCGGATCGAATGTAAATAATCTTTAGGTTAGACTGGTTTTGGATTTGCTTGGCTAGACATTTAAAAGATTTATAAGCATCGCTCTTTGATGCTAAAAATAAAGTCCAGGTGAATCTAGAGAAATCATCAAAAATAACTAAGGCGTAATAGCTCCCACCAAAACTTATAATTCGTGATAAGTCCATATGGAGAAGTTCCAGTAGTCTAGTAGTGGATATCATATTCTTTTTATTAAATGAATTCCCGACTTGTTTACATTTCTAACACATGTCACAGGAATCTTGAGTTTTAAAATCGAGTTTTGGAAGACCGATTACTAAATTATTTTTTGATAATTTTTTTATATGCTTCACATGCATGTGACCGACACGTCTATGCCAAAGTCAGATGTTATCTTCTTTTGAACTAAGACATTTTGAGAAAAGAGAAGTGACATCCTCTAGATTAACCATATAAATATTATTTACCCGATACCCGACAAACTTAACATTATCAGATAATTCATCACGAATGATACAACAGTCAGAATCAAAAGACACGGTATTACCTTTTTCGCATAATTGGCTTATACTCAATAAATTGTGTTCCAAACCTTATGTGTAGAGAACATTCTCGATTATTGTGTGGGTTGAGTTGCCAATCTTCCCGGTGCCCAAGATTTTTCCTTTGTTGTTGTCACCATAGTTTACGGATCCGTTTTCTTTCAACGACAAGTCTAGGAATTTTGACTTGTCCCCAATCATATGTCTCGAACAGCCGCTACCAAGATACCAATTTTGTCCGTGTGTTCGAAGACATACCTGCAATATAGATCACCTGCTAGACTCAGGTACCCAAAATATGTTGGGTCCTTTCTTGTTAGTGACTAGGGAGTTATCTCCCTTTCTTACCCAAGCATAAACACCACTAGGTATCCCATATCTCCTGATATAATAGGAATGAGAAGTATGGCCATAAGTGCCACAATAATGGCATGTAGGAACTCTTTTTTTCTTATTTGAATTTCTATATTGGCGTGTTAGAGGTCTCATATATGGTCTATTTTTATGGGATGGGGGAACGTATCCTAATCTAGTATGGTCACCAAAGTTCCTTGTTTTTCTAAGCAGAGTGTCTAAAGAACATACCTAATCCAGTATGGTCACCAACGTTCCTTGTTTTTCTAAGGAGAGTGTCTAATTGGTTTTTACTATTTGTAGTATTTTGACATAAGTTATTTTTCGAGCAATCGCATGAAGCACAGGAAAAAATTAGATCTAATGTTTCTCTTTCCAATTTTAATTCATCTAATTCTTTATGTAGTTGAATTATTTTTTGTTGGTTTAGCAAAATTATTTTTTTTCTCTCGTTACTTAACTTTGCTAATTTTTTAAGTTCTTCATGCATGTCAACATAAGAACTATATAATATTTCATATGAGGGACAGTCAGAAGAAAAAGATGATGTGTCAGAGTATACCTCATCTGAAGTATCCTTGCTCCCTGATTCGTAAGCCTCATCTGATATAGCCATTAAGCCACAGCTTCACAGCCTCCTCTTCATCTGAGGTGCTTGATGTTGTTTCTTGCTCATGTACATCCCAGACGATGTATGCTTTCTTTGACTTGAAGTCCATGGGAGTGCTCTTCTCTAAATCAACTCTTTTTCAGGTAAGTGGGGCACTGATACTTCATGTGTCCTGGCTTACCACATTCGTGGTAAGTGAAGCGCTCCTTTGTCTTGCCTTTCTTTGTTGATTCACACACTTATTTCTTTTGGAATCATCTAAGTTCTCCTTTCTTCTTCAAGAAATTTCCAAATTTTCTCCTTGTCAATGTCTGAATCGGAGTCATCATTATCTATCTCTTCAATGGGTTGTGATGTTGAAGCTTTGAGAGATATTCCCTTCTTTTTGTGGTCGGACTCCTCCTTCATTATCAGACGCCCAAGCTCCATCTCATGCTCTTGAAGCTTTCCAAAGAGTGTTGCCAAAGGCATGGAGTCTAGATCCTTGGACTCCATGATTGCTGTTACTTTAGGTTGCCATCTCCTGTCAAGACAACGTAAGGCTTTATTAGTGAGCTCTCCTTTGGTGAACATCTTATCTAAAGCGATAAGATGGTTAATGATGTGAGTGAATCGTTTTTGCATATCGCCGATTGATTCACTCGGTAGCATACAAAATAATTTATATTCGTGAGTTAGCGCGTTTAGCCGGACGCGCTTGACTTTGCTAGTGCCTTCGTGAGTCACTTGTAAAGTGTCCCACATCTCCTAAGCACTTTGACATTGAGACACCCGAAAGAATTCATCTTAGGATAGGGCCGAGGTAATGCTGTTTTTGGCGCGAAGGTTGAACTAAACCTTCTTGCGGTCCTCATCGGTCCATATGCTTTTTGGCTTTTCTTTCGGTTCGCCATCCACTAAGTGAATTGGGGCGAAGAGGCAACTGATTACGGATTCCCAAATATCCAAATCACTAGCCTCAATGAATATTTTCATTCGGACTTCCCAGTAGGTGTAACCCTCACCACTGAATACAAGAGGGCGGTTAATGGATGCGCCATCACTGCCAAAGGGGTTGGTGGAACCCATTTTAATTCCCTTCGGATCACGCGGATGCGGTTGTGCTAGCACGTCGTACTAGCTCTAATACCACTTGTTAGGTATCAGTGGCCTAGGAAAACAGCCCAGTTAATCGATTAACAGCAAGGTCTAATCGATTAACTATTCCACAGAAAAGAATGATCATACATGCAATTTGCACAGTAATTAACACAAAATTGAATAGATATAATACAGATATTTTTACACACAATTAGGCAATATAAAAATATCCAACTTTTCAATTACAGATTCAATTTATAATGGCAAGAAACATACAGGCAAGAAACATAAAGAAGATAAAGAGAGAAAGAACAGTACAAAAAGGATTTTTATCCTGGTTCGTTTGCGGTCCACTATAAACTACATCCAGGCCTCCCCTTCTGGTTCAGGGATATTTTCTTTCTTCACAATATTGAAAATTGATACAAATACGAATTCAATAACAAGCATATAGGACGCTCCCTTCTTGAAATCTAGGACCTATAAATCCTTGGTTTTACTCTACCCTTCGCCTATGAGAAAACCTTTCTCGCGAACTAGCCTCAACCAAGATTCTTATCCTATCCTCAAATCAAGACCTCCTAGCCTTGGTGAAGAACCTCAATCTCTATGGTGATCTCACACCAAGAGACAAATCCAGACTACACAAAAACATGTTAAACAACAAGTTATACTAAGCACAATAATGCTTAAAATATGACAAGATAAAGACTCAAAGATTAACCCTTTTACTAATCACTTAAGCCATCAAGATTCAAATGAGTTAATCAATATCAGTATACAGATAATTTCTATCTAATAATAAGTAATGCATGAGCATGTGAGCAAGATAAGAATGGATACAGAATTATGCAAAAATAGTAAGCATATAACAGTATTTAAACCAGCATAATCTCTCTTCTCACGCATGAAACTCTCTTGCAAATACACAGTAAAATATGTATGCAAAATACTCTCTAAACAACCCTATAGAATAGAATGCAATGCTATGGTTTTCTGAACAAAGCCTTGTATTTATAACATAGAGAATAGGCGGTTACATTCATTGCAAAACAGTTAAACAGTTAAAACAGATTTCATTTATAACAAATAACAGACTAGTTAATTGATTAAGGCTTCTCTTTAATCGATTAACGAGGCAACAGAATGACTCATAATTCAGTAGAAATAGAAAACAGATATTTAAAAGAAAAGCATTTGAGTTAATCTATTAAGTTACCATGTTAATCGATTAAGTGGAACATTTATGCATATGTTTCAAATGGTAAACTTCTCATATGTTATACATAATATATATATACATGTTTTACCAATTATATTATGCCTAATATGCACATATAACATGTATGATAGATGCATGAACATACAATTAACTAGATGATATGTCTCATGAATATGATATGACAATTAAGATGGCTTAAGAGACTAGCATCTAGGTTCACCTAA
>NW_017721910.1:0-4051 GCF_001865875.1 Lupinus angustifolius | reverse complement strand
TAGAACCTTGTCTTCATCAAAATATAGGCAAAGACATGCTAGTGCTATCCTTGATACTTTGCGCTTTCATAATTATGAAGAGAATGATTTTAGTCAATGCATTAAAGTTGACGTATCGTATCAAAATTTTACAAGTTTAGTGGATTCAGCGTTTCTACCACAGTTTGCATCATACTCAAATCATTCCGCAAGAAGGTCTTTTAAAACTTGTATCGTGGTCTACGTAAGAGTTTCTAAGAAAAGGATATAAGACTAAAAAATATGTGTTCTACCAACCTTTCTTCTTTACTCTATTTCAATATTTTTGTAAATGACATTCAAATGTCAAATAAATTTTATGGTTTTCTGGGTGAAGGCCTGATATCAAGGTGCTAGTTCTCCCAGGAGAAAATGAATAGTTCCTTCATCGGTCATTTATAGTGCATTTTTATTTGCACTAACTTTTACTTGATATATTTTTTGGGAATTCTGAACACGTCTTTTTTCACACTTTGACCGATGAATATTTTTATTTGAATTATTTACCCTCCATGTAAGATAGGAGAATTGGTGTGTGGATGATGTATTAACCTAATAGTTGAATGTAAGGAAAACAATTAAAAACAACCCTCCTTAGGTTACTATGTATACCTTCTTGGTGTTTGGTAAATAACAAAAATGCCTTGTTTACATTCTTGGTGTTTGGTAAATAACAAATGAATTAAAACTCATCCATTATTAATAGCATCTATTTGAGTACATACATTTACTTCCTTTAAATTTCATTTTTGGATGAATGTTGATGCAATTAATTTTCATTGATATAGATGAATTATGATTAAATTGCTTTGACTAGGTAAACGTAATTTTATTTGGCTAGATTATTATCCACGGAAATGTCCAAGATATTATTTTTAGTAGTTTATTATTTACCTATATCACTAATCAGGACTAAAATTATAGAATATTAATTAATATTTCACCAATTTTCTTCAATGAAAAATGAACGGAATAAAATATAGAATAAAAAAAGAACACAGATAAAATGAATATAGGGTGTGAATACTGATTATTTAACAAATCTCAAGTGAGCAAAAATCACTTTTTTCTTTCTCTTAAATAACTTTACCCCCTTCTTTCTCTGATCTGTTACTCCATCTCTCTATCCTTTAGAGATCTCAATGAAACACCATTCTACACCTAATAAAATATGTAATATTTTATTTTAATTAAAATTTTGTTTTTAAATGATTAGTACATTTTTTAGGTTAGCTAACCCTTCAGGTTTATCTAACTTACTTAATATAGTATAATATATTAAAACATGTAATTTTACAATATAATATATATTAAGAAGTTATAAAACTTGTTAAAATATTATACTATACGTTAATTATAATAAATTTATAATTTTCTTACAATGTGTATATTAATTTGTACCTACAGTATACATTAATAAGTAATAAAACTATTTAAAACAATCTACCACAGTGTTATTATTATAATTTATAGTTTTGTTTATTTATAATAACAAGTTTATAGACACTCTACATATTATAAATGTTAAATATAGTAAGTTGTATTAGATATTATCATTTGTAGTTGAATATATTTCATTGAATAATTGTTCAGTCTTATTTTTTAAAATTAAATATTCAAATAATTGAATCACACGAAATTGTCTTTATAGGTGAAGTATATCAATTAGTAAGAAAGTACCAATAAGTCTTGAAACCGATATGTTTTTAAATTAAAAAAATTTGTGAAACAGTAAAAAAGATGTTCACTCAAAAAATAGAAAGTCATATTGTTGTAATTATGTACAAAAACGTGACAAATAATTTTCTAAGTTATATGATGACACATAAATGGAATCTTAGACATATTTTTCCTTTGTATAGTATATATATATATATATATATATATATATGAGTTTAACATCAATGACATTTAACTTTTACCTTCATTATATCCAAATTTCTATATTTAAACTAGTTATTAAATCGTATTGAATAAATGAACTAGTTGTTAAACGATGGGAAAGTGAAACGGAACATGGCGTGAGTATTCATAGATTCATAATATATTAATTTATTTCCTTTATAATGGTAGCTACAACATTTGAGGACATAACAGAAAATCACGAATAATAGTTTTACGTGATTTCTTTACCATCCTTAGCACAAAAACAACGACCGTTTCTACAATAACAACATACTGGAAAAACTCCTCGTTGACAAAAACAATCATTGTCTGCTTTACATGGTCCCCCAGCATTAATTCCTAATTTTTGATCCACAACTATATCCTCCAAACCTAAAAGTGAATTCTTATTAGTCACTAACTTTATTTATATATATGTATATATATATTTATACATGTGTATATATAGAGACAGAGTGAGAATATCCCTACAACAATTGCCTATAATTTGTGAAGTATTCTAACACAAATTGTAGGAATTAATTTTAAGTGTGAGAAACTACATGAAGCATTTACCAAGAAAAAAAATTACGTGAAGAAAATGCAAAGAGAACGATTAAGAAACATATTCCAATCAAGGATTTCTTCATACTTTTTCACTATGGTGGTGATATCTTCTTAAACAGAAGTATGAATTTAACTTGTATTCAACCAAAATATGAACTTTTATAGTGGTCCACATTGTTGTATGGCTACCCTATTTCTTTATTCAAAATTTCTTACATAAAACTAATAATCTAGTTATAATAATAAATAATATATTAAAAAATATTGTATTAGATGGAACCATTTAACATAATATAAGGTATCAGTGGCCTAGGAACACCTAGAAGGGGGGATTGAATAGGTGTAGTGGTTATCGAACACCTAGAAGGGGGATTGACTAGGTATAGTATTGCTTCTTGCACCAAAACCTAATTTCTGGAAACAACCCAATTAATCGATTAACAAGTAGTCTTAATCGATTAACTCATGCACAGAATAGAATGATCTGAGAGGAAGATTGCACAGTTATTTAAAAACAATTGAACATAGATAAAGTAGATAATTTTAAAACACTATTAATAAGCATATGGCAGTAAACAAATATGCAAAATATCAGCTACAGATTCAAATTGAAACAACAAGAAAAGGAAAGAAGATTCAAGGAGAGAAAAGGGTGAACAAGTGGATTTTTATCCTGGTTCGTTTGTGGTCCACTAAAAATTACATCCAGGCCTCCCCTTTTGATCTAGGGAGACTTTCTTCTGCACAATAGTTAGTAAAAGTATGAATACACACGCCAATTCAATTACAAGCACATAGGACACTTCTTTCTTGAAATCTAGGACCCCTAAACCTTTGGTTTGACTATACCTTTCGCCTGAGAAAACCTTTCTCACGAAACAACCCCAACCAAGATTCTTGACCTCAAATCAAGACCTCCTAGTCTTGGTGAAGAATCCCAATATCTGTGGGATTGAATAGGTGTAGTATTGCTTCTTGCACCAAAACCTAATTTCTGGAAACAACCCAATTAATCGATTAACACCTAGTCTTAATCGCTTAACTCATGCACAGAACAGAATGATCAGAGAGGCAGATTGCACAGTTATTTAAAAACAATTGAACATAGATAAAGTAGATAATTTTAAAACACTATTAATAAGCATATGGCAGTAAACAAATATGCAAAATATCAGCTACAGATTCAAATTGAAACAACAAGAAAAGGAAAGAAGATTCAAGGAGAGAAAAGGGTGAACAAGTGGATTTTTATCCTGGTTCGTTTGTGGTCCACTAAAAATTACATCCAGGCCTCCCCTTTTGATCTAGGGAGACTTTCTTCTGCACAATAGTTAGTAAAAGTATGAATACACACGCCAATTCAATTNATGTAAAGCAGTATGCAAAATCATAAATCAAATCAACATGATAACTCTCTTCTCACACATGAAACTCTCTTGCAAAAACACTAAAACAAAATGAAATATGCTCTCTAAAATCAGCCTTATACAATAGAATGCAATGCTAAAGTTTTTTGGAAGTTGCCTCTATTTATAATAAGCAGTTTTGGCAGTTGGATTTGTTGCAAACAGTTAAACGGTTA
>NW_017721909.1:0-872 GCF_001865875.1 Lupinus angustifolius | reverse complement strand
CATATATGATTAATGCATGAACATACAATTAACTATATGATATGTCTCATGGATATGATATGACAATTAAGATGGCTTGAGAGACTAGCACCTAGGTTCACCTCACCAATAATAACTTACTACGACATACATCCCAGACTACTTAGAATAGTGACTCTAATTATATCCTAGTCTAGATACGACCAAATGAGCATAAGACATGTTGATTGTTGAGCCATATTCAAGCTTTAATAGAAACTTGTCTTCATCAAAATATAGGCAAAGCTTTAATCTCCCCCTTTTTGATGATGACAAACACCACAACAAAATTGTTCAAAACGTTTGATGAATTAGCTTGATGATGAGTTTGCATAATGGTCGTTAATGGTTGTTTTCAAGGATACAAAGTTGAAGCGCATTTGCTCCCCCTTAGGTAAGCAATCATTATTACGGAAGCTATGTAAAACAACCTGCAAAATCTATTACACAACCTACGAAATACATGTAACACAACAAGCAACCTTTCTCCCTCTTTTGACATTATAAAAAAGATATAAGTATTCAATTCTAGTCAAAAGTAAGAAGAGTTATTATAGTTATGACAGACTGCAATTAATCAATTAATTTTGGGCGAGTAATCAATCAACCAGCTGTAAGAAGCTTCAACAAATGAACATTTATACAGCATCTAATCGATTAATAGAAGGTCTTAATCGATTAAATGGACATCAAACAACATCAAAACAATTTTAATGGCATGAAAGGCTATGTTTATTCAAATTNNNCATGAAATGATTAAGCATTTGACATATTTGAGCAGTTAGCAATAGGCATAATCATTCAATATTTACACATACACCAAACATGATCAAGATCCATTAAACAAAAGAGTA
>NW_017721908.1:0-504 GCF_001865875.1 Lupinus angustifolius | reverse complement strand
AGATTGGTAATGGTTGTCAATGTAAGGATTCTGACGCTCCTCAAAATTCTCCAGATCTGTATGATATGAGTCCTTTAGAGACTAAAAGTGGAGATCCGTCCTATTGTTGAGACATTGTTCCATAACATCCATGTAGGCTTGTCCGAAAGCAGGTTCCTGTGATGTATGTCCTGAAGACTCCCCTAGAGTAGCAGAAAATGGCTCTTGGTTATCATCTTGGTCATTCTCAATAAAGGGGTCAAGATTCACAGTGTTGAAATCCTCTTGATATTGCCATGTGTTGCCGTACTTGTAAATACGCATCTTATGAATCAGACTTTCACCAATCAAGTGATCCTTATAAGAACAATCCAACACTATAGTATCTGAAACATCAATAAGTAGATAATATATAACTCGCGAAATCAAGATACTATAAGGAAGCAACCTTGATTGAGAAGTGGAGATGCTATACATGACCTTCATAATCTCGTCAGGCCAATTAATCATGATGTTCTCCTTCAC
>NW_017721907.1:0-4539 GCF_001865875.1 Lupinus angustifolius | reverse complement strand
TTAAACTAGCACCAGTACAGGATAAACTACCCACGTTCATAATGATATCTTCATTAATCTCAAACTGTTTTTCAGCAATCATTGACCAATACTTTCCATCTTTGTATCTAAAGTTGGCATAATACTCCCTAACTAGAGCAGGGTAAATGTTACGTTTTAATTCCAAGAAGGGGGAAATCCCTTGAGCTTGCAACCCATGCGGAAAGTCGAATTTTTGTTCCACTAGCCAAGTCAAATTCACAAACTGAATGTATGTGGGTTTCCTCCCCTGAAATTTGAGCAACCGAGTTTCTAGCAGAATCAATCAATTGCAAGGGTCCCCGCGGTCCTACCTTGCTTGTTGAGATGGCACAACTTTTAGGGCATGTGGTGGACGTTGAGCGGTTGCCCTGATTCTCTTAGCACGTTCTCTCTCCATTTCTATTGAAACTGAACCGTGATGAAGATTTTATGGAAGGATCGAGGGAAACCTAGGGTAGGGTTTTCAATTTGGGGAAAACGAATTTCTTGTAAATAAGAGATGGAGAAGTCGGTTTATGGAAGTGATGTGGGGTGATTCGGTTTGGGCTTGGTTAAAGCTTAGGGATGACGTTGGACATGTTCCTCTGAGATTTTTGAGAAAAGGGGATGAATGGGGTTTTGAAAAATGCCCAGAAACGCTTGTTTCTGATATACTGATGTCGTTAATCGATTAACAACATTACTTAATCGATTAACCTGAGTTAAAAATGCCAGGTTTTAAAATGGTTGCCCAGGTAATCGATTAACTTATGGTTTTAATCGATTAAATGCATTAGATACAGCCTTTTGGATGTTTGTAAAGGCATGCAAAGATTTCAAGCTAATTATTAAATCAATTTTAAGCAATCACATATATTTATAAGACACATAATCATGGATCATACAAGGAATTATGAGCATTCAACATGTTTTTCATAATAAAGCATACAAGGCATATAAGTCATGCAAGGCAATTACATAAGCTCAATCAACATATTTTTCGTCAAGGATTCCTAGTTCTCTTCGAAGAACATAGAAAGTATCTCGTGAGAGGGGCTTGTAGAAAATATATGCTGATTTCTTAGATGTTTCAACAAATTCTAATACACAATCACCTTTTTGAACATGATCGAGAAAAAAATGATGCATTATTTCAATATGCTTGGTTCTAGAATGCCAGACGGGATTCTTGGAAAGGTTAATGGCACTTGTGTTATCACACTTAATAGGGATCTTTTCTAATATGAGCCCAAAGTCCTTAAGTTGCTACTTCATCCAAAGGATTTGAGCGCAACACACGCCACCGGCAATGTATTCCGCTTCAGCGGTGGACAAAGTAACGCATGCTTGCATTTTACTATGCCATGCAACTAAGGAACTGCCTAGTAGGTGACAAGTCCCACTAGTGCTTTTTCGACCAACTTACACCCAACGAAGTTAGAATCGGAGTAACCTATCAAGGATAAGGAGGCATCTCTAGAATACCATAATCCCATATTTATAGTTCCCTTTAAATATCTCATGATACGTTTTACAGCAATATAATGTGATTCTTTTGGCAAATCTTGAAATCTAATATACATACAAACACTAAACATAATATCGGGGAGGCTAGCAATTAAGTACAATAAGGAGACGATAATCCCATGATATTTAGTTACCTCAATCGCTTTTCCCTTTTCATCTTTGTCAAGATAACATGCGGATGCCATAGGTGTAGATGCGTCTATACATTGCTTCATATCGAACTTCTTTAATAATTCTTTGCAATACTTCGACTGATGAATGACGATGCCACTTTCCATTTGTTTAATTTGAAGCCCAAGGAAGAAAGTCAGGTCACTCATCATCGACATCTCAAACTCCCCCTACATAAACTCAGAAAATTCCTTACAAAGGATGTCATTAGTAGATCCGAAGATAATATCATCAACATATATTTGTACAAGTAAAACATGATTATCTAATCTACGGATAAAGAGAGTGGTGTTGACCAAGACTCTTTCGTTTGCGGTACACTGCAAACTACATCCAGGCCTCCCCTTTTGATCTAGGGAGACTTTCTTCTGCACAATATTTAGTAAAAGTATGAATACACACACTAATTCAATTACAAGTACATAGGACACTTCTTTCTTGAAATATAGGACCCCTAAACCCTTGGTTTGACTATACCTTTCGCCTGAGAAAACCTTTCTCACGAAACAGCCCCAACTAAGATTCTTGTCCTCAAATCAAGACCTCCTAGTCTTGGTGAAGAATCCCAATCTCTATGGTGGTACGACACCAAGAGATCAATCCAGAAATACACAAAAACAGGTTAAAACAACAAGGTATTATAAGCACAATAATACATGCTCTCTAAAATCAGCCCTATACAATAGAATGCCATGCTAACAGTTTTTTGGAAGTTGCCTCTATTTATAGTAAGCAGTTTTGGCAGTTGGATTTGTTGCAAACAGTTAAGCGGTTAAAACAGAAATCAGTTATAACAAATAACAGATCTGTTAATGGATTAAGACTACCCATTAATCGATTAACCAGTGCAACATAATGAAACAAAAATCAGTTGTAACAGAAACACCGATTTAATAGAAAAGCAGTTGAGTTAATCGATGAAGTCACCACGTTAATCGATTAACTAGCATATTAAAGTACATAGTTCAAAAGGTAAACTTCTCATATGTTATGCACAACTTACATACATGTTATAGCAATTAAACAATGCCTAATATGCACATATAACATGTATGATTAATGCATGAACATACAATTAACTAGATGATATGTCTCATGGATATGATATGACAATTAAGATGGCTTGAGAGACTAGCACCTAGGTTCACCTCACCTATAATCACTTACTACGGCACACATCCCATACTACTTAGAATAGTGACTCTAATTATATCCTAGTCTAGATATGACCAAATGACCATAAGGCATGTTGATTGTTGAGCTATATCTTCAAGCTTTAATAGAACCTTGTCTTCATCAAAACATAGGCAAAGTATTGTTAGTGCTATCCTTGACACTTTGCACTTTCATATGTTTCTCTTCAAAAAATAATTTAATAAAACATATTTTCAATATAAATCATATTAAGATTAAAAGAGCGTGTGTTAGAAGTGTATATACCCTATTTTGTTCAATCCATATAAAAAAATTTAAAAATGAGAAACAAATAAATAGAAAAGAGAGAAAATCGGGTTGTTGATTAAATTTTCATTTGTAATATAGATAAAACAAAACTGATGTGGAAAATAAGACTAAACGACTTATTCATATTTTTACCTATGTTGGATACGTTTTTTAATTTATTGCTAGTATATCAAAGACTTTTTCATATTTTATTAGCTATGGTGGTAAAGTCTTCTATTCAACCAAAGTGTGGATTTTTAACTTCATTCAAACAAAGTGTGAACTTTTATAGTTGAAACAGTACATTTCGGATAATTTAGTAATTAATAAATGGTGATCAATATTGTTGTCTTGCTATCCTTTTTCTTTCTTCCATTTTACATAAATGAAATTAAAAATATGGTAAAAATAATAAATAATTATATAAAAAATAATGTATTAAATAAAAACCCTTTGAAATAATAGAAAATTATTTTTCTTTTATTAATTACATAATATTAACCTAGTAATTAAAATGATATTTTGAATACATGAGGAAGATAGTGCATGAGGAATGTTGCTTATTTTCTATTAACCTTTATTTAAAAAAATAATTTAATAAAAAATATTTAACATGATAAGCTATATTATGACTAAAGGAATGACTATGAGGAATGTGAATATCCAAATTTTTCAACCTACATAAAACAAGAAAAATAGAATCGAAAAAATAAATTGAGTGAAAAGAGAAAAAATATGTTGGCTATTAAATTTTAATTTGTGAGATAGATATAAAATATTGATGTGAAAATAAGACCATACAAATAATTGATATTGTTTAGGCTAGATATATACATTATTGTTTAGTAGCATTATATCGTTTCAAAATTAAAAAAATTATTTTCATATGATTTAAATCAAATCAAAATAATGAGGGATAATAAATAAATATTTAATAATTCATCAATTGAACCATGAAATTAACGGTCAATAAAATAAGTATTGATTTGTGAAGGAGAAATGTTTTTATAAGATAATACGAATAGGTAGTGATTTGTTAGTAATATCTCATTTTAAAATCAAAAACTTATTTTAGTGTGATTTGAAACCAAACCAAAAAATGGGAGGTGGAAAATAAAAATTTCATAATTGTAACACAAAATTAATTATCAATTTGAAAATAAAATCATTGGATGTTGCTCTAGTAGTGGTAAACTGGATGCCTATAATTTTTCAAGTTAGATCTACCATCAATATAAGGTAAACCTGAGTCTTTGCCTCCTTTTTTGCATTGCCCACAACCATCATATACAATCACATGATGGCACATGTCAGCAGATTTTGTTTCTACTGACAACAATAAGTTTTTCTCCATCAATCTTTTATATTAATTTTTTTTATATTTTAAAAATGTTATAT
>NW_017721906.1:0-2429 GCF_001865875.1 Lupinus angustifolius | reverse complement strand
GTGATTGAATCCATGATAAGTTAAAAGATGTCTTTACCTTAGGGTTAACGTGCAAAAAATTTAACTCGCAAACCTACTAATTTGTTTTTGTGTTGGCTTCCGAAACTTCTGAACTTGGACAACCTACTCGTTCACACTTAAAGGGAATCGCTCACTCAAAAACCTAAGGTGAGGGAGAATATATCATGACATAGTGGTGTCAAAATATGACATTGAGACCTCCTAAACTACCTCAAAAGTTTGGAGTTGTTTGGCTATTAAATAATCATGTACTTAATCAATTGTTTGTTTGGATTAAGTACGTGTGGTTTCTTAAGCCATATCGTTTAAGTTAGGTCTATGGGTAGAATAATGTTGTGGTTATCCATGAATGAACATTACTCGAATAATCGTAACTGTGATAGTCGATTATCGGAGCCCTCGCTTGAGCGCCAAGCTCTCGCTTGGGCGAGGAGTCTCCAGAAAGTCGAGAGTGCTTTTGTCGCTTGGGCGAGAGGTCCCAGTAATTTTTGACTTGTTTTCGTTAGTTGATCGCCATTCTCTTGCTTGGGCGAGAGGCCATAGTAATTTCCTCTTGTAACTAAGGTAATTGATTAAAGTATTGGTATAATCAATTATCAGAGCCCTGGCTTGAGCGACAGTTCTCGCTTGGGCGAAGAGGTCCTAGTAATTTTATCTTGTAACTGTGATAATCGATTAATGTGTAGGCATAATCGATTATTAGAGCCCTCGCTTGAGTGATAACTCTCACCTAGGCGAGAGGTCTCCAAGAAGATAGGATAATTTTTATCATTTGAATGCCAACTCTCACTTGGGAGAGAGTTCAATGATGACCTTTCTACCAAGGTTTCCTTTTTTTTTCAAGCTCTAGTTTCTCAAATCCATTCTTCTTCAATAAAACTTAAAATACTCCTTCATTGGGGATAATGTACCCCAAAGATGTAAACTTTGTAAGAAAGAACAATTATATTAGATTCTTGAGAGATTCTACAAGAAATTCATCAGAACCAAAGTAATAAGTGCTAACAATTTCATTGTTAAGGGTGAGGCCCAAAGGTTATGTTTTTCCCACGCAGCGAGATCGTTTTGCCGTAAGAAGCTCGACCATTGGGTCATCCAGGGTGATTCAGCGATGGTTCGTAATGGTGATGAGGTTTTCCTCTGTTGATGTTAAGACCAGGTTCCATTAGAAGCATTCCTAATGGGAGATGTCTTAGGATGGGCCAATCGTAAAAAAAAGAATGATTAAAAGATTTAATATGTTAACCTCAGTTAGTGTGCATACTCATTGTGAATAATGAAGTAGTGGAGAGGAATATTGCGAGAGATGAATGAGCCCCGATATGTTGAGAGGGTCGGTGATGGCGGTGACGTGTCACAAAGGCTTGAGGGAGAGTCTAGGTGAGACGAGTCCCCTGTATTCCTCGATGAGGTATTAAATTGGATCAGAATGTTCTCCCAGTGCAAACTACATGATCTCTGACAACCCCTCTTTGCAATTAGGATCGATGAGAGCGATGCCCAAAAAGTGTTTGATATGACACCATCCTGAAATGGACTGTTCTACTAGAATAGATCGATCATATATCCTTGTGAGGAATAAGTTGGTGCGTTCAAATCTACTTGTTATGGGACCTCTACTCTCGGTTATTTCCGAATAGTTTATTGGGAGGATATTGGCGTAATGATGGATGAAATAAACATATCATTTATACATTGAACTCATGGATATTGGGCCGAACTCGGGCGAATTTGGGCTCGACAACAGCTCAAAAACCTTTCGTCATAGAAAGTTACGAAAAATTGCCATAAATAGAAAATCACAAAAAAAGACTAACGCTCAACTATAGTTTAGCCTAAATCAATACCGATTAATTTTTAAAATTAATCGTTGATAAAATAAATAACTAATAAGACATACACAAAAAATTCGTGGTGTTACAAATCCTCACTATAGTTCTCATCCATTACAATTGTAGAGTGTGTATCATGTGCCAGAGAAGGACAAAACTTTATTGTCAGTATCTCAACTTACAGCTTCAGGAAATTATGTAGTGTTTGGACCAGATGATGTCAAGGTCTATAGGAATTTAAATTCGAGTGAGAAGCCAACTATGAAGGAATCACGACGTGAGTCGGTATATATAATGTTAGCATAAACGACATACATAGACAGGACGAGGAAGAATGAAACTTTTGATTTATGGCATGCCTAATTAGGACACGTAAACTATGGGTAGGTTAAGGAGATGATGAAAAAGTCATTACTAAAATGTCTTCCTCAACTTGAAGTACACGATGAATATGTGTCCACTAGTTGTGTTGAAAGATTTTATTCGAGATAAGGTTGATTTTCCCCTCTCAACAAATTGTCCCCGGTAACGGCGCCAATTTGTTGAAAGCGGATTTTTTCTCTTTTCGGTATGTTC
>NW_017721905.1:0-42338 GCF_001865875.1 Lupinus angustifolius | reverse complement strand
AGACAAGTTCTTATGTTTTACTTTGATTAACTCCAAAGACCAAGGTCTGAAATCCTCCTTTTAGTGGATGTCCTAAAATGATAGAATGATGATCAATTATATTTCTTACTAAACAATATTAGGTCCACAAAGAGACTAGGTTGTCACACCCTAATCTTGGCTACTCTAATATTGAAGTAGTAATGAATATAAGATCTTAAGAAAAGAATGCTTAACTTGGCAAATAATCTAAGTAGTACAACTACTTCTTAGTTTATTTGTTAAGTGTTTGAGACAAGTAATTTTCATGACTTGAAATCGGTTTTTAGGTGATTAATCTAAAAAGAGCATTAAGAACTTCTCAAACAAGTAAAATTAACCAAAGCACCAACTTGAATGATTAAAATTCAAACATAGAATAAAAGAAGAAGTAGAAATACATAACCAACCTTCAAATAAAATTGTTAGGAGCATGAGCCATCCATCCAATGTTTGGATGCTTTAAGTTCCAAATGAGATTACAAAATGATTGTTTGCATCTCATTTGCCTTCTCCTTTCTCCTCTTGAATTATAAACAAAAAATTATAAAAATTACTTAAAAAGAACTTCTATGAAGTAAGAACAAGAAGAGAGAATTGTGTTTCCAGGGAAGAATATTTTCAAGGCAAGAAGATATATATGAAGTGTGTTGTGTCGAATGAAATGCTTCCTATTTATAGAATTTTCCTCGAACCGTTGAGCTGCTTGTTTGCACCGCTCAACAACTTACCAAACCCTTCAACGTGGGTTTGGTCACTTTGTCAAGTAGCTTTGTCACCTCCTTAAGCTTGAATCACCAAAGCTAGTTGTGAGCTATGGGACTAGCTATGGTGAGCTACTCCTAAAAAGCCTATGATGGACTACTTGAAGTGATATCATGCCTGACTTCATGGTTTCTTGATGGCTAAGTCATTTCTGGGTGCACACCGCTGAGCATACATGTGGCACCACTAAGCTGCGTTCTTGAGCATCTTTGACCGTGCTGACTGAGACGTGGCTTGGTGCTTGCTGACCTGGTCATGTGTTTGGTTCACCGCTTAGCATATATGTGGCACCACTGAGCTACCTACTTGAGCAGCTTGGGCATGTGCCAGGCTTGTGCCTGACCGTGCCAAGCTTGTGTTCTGACCGTGTGAGGCTTTGTCTGGTGCTATGCTGAACAGTCAAACAGGTCCGCTCAGCTGCCTGCTTGAGCAACATGGTATGTGCCAGGTTGGTTTGACTAAGCCAGGCTGGTGTCCAGGTCAGCTCAGCGCGGCTTGGTCCACGCTCAACGAGCACCTTGATTTTGACTTCTTTTTATCTTTGACCATGAGTCTTTTTTCTCTTTTCTTCTTCTTTCTAAATCCTACAAAACACATAAAACAGATATACAAACACAAATATACAAGATTGTGATATTTTATCCAAAAAGTATTGTTTTAAGTTGTTTTTTCTCAATTATGCTTAAAGTAATTTTTTAAGTTGGTTTTTCTCAATTATGCTTAAGATAAGTGTCATAAAAGTGTATGAAATTTAGGTATGTTTGGCACTTATCAAACTCCCCCTAACTTAAAACTTTTTTTGTCCCCAAACACAAGGTAAAATAACAACCACTTGGCTTTGGAAAAATGAGGTTTCTATAAGATCAAAACTTATGCATGATTCCTTTTAAGTTCTATGAGATGTGTTTATGATTATGTGACTTTGACTCATAATGCTTCAAACTAAGAATTGAACACATATTTTCAAAAACTCATTTAGCAATTCACTTATTAAAAATGTTATCAATCAAAGAGATGCATTTTACACACGGTTAAAGAATGAAACCAAATGAGGTCAGGGTTTCACTCAAAACTCAACTTGTTTGATTTGCAAGAATTTACTTTTGTTTTTCATCTCAACACTTACTTTGATTGCACAATTTTTTCAAGAATCACTAAGGTCTTATTTAGGTTGTAATGATGCTTGGCTATCAAAGGAAATTGGTTTTTCAAGATATTCAAAGATACTTTCAAAGTTAAAAGAGAGAACAAATTAATTTTTCATTAAAAATATATACTCCTTCCAACTTTTTCGATGTTTCCTTCCCTCATTCTTTTTCTTGACCTTTTTGTGTAACTTGTCTTTAATTTTCTTAGTCTCTGGTCACTCCTTTTTNGTTTTTCAAGATATTCAAAGATACTTTCAAAGTCAAAAGAGAGCAAAAATTAATTTTTTTTCATTAAAAACATATACTCCTTTCAACTTTCATTCTTCCTTCCCTCATTCTTTTTCTTGACCTTTTTTGTGTATTTCTCTTTAATTTTCTCAATCTCTTTTCACTCCTTTCTTATTTTGGAGCTTTTACTTTACTTTTTGATTTGTAAAGAGATTGAGACTTTTTCTTTGAACACTTTGGTACTTGGCCAACCATTCCCCCCAACTTAATTTCTTACATCAACCTTCCTTTTGAAAAATGCTCTCTTTTTACATAGAAAAGTATAGGATATTATTTTTGTTTTTCCATATTAGGCTCAAGGGTTGATTTTGAAATTTTTTATTTTAAGGCTCAAAGGGGTTAACAAAGGATATTCCTATTTTTGGTTGGTCATTTTTGGTCAAGTGGCTCATTCTAATTGAAAGAACTTGCCTTGATCATATTCTATCAATTTATGTGCAACCAAGTAAAGAAAGATTCAAACAAAATCAATTGTGAAAAAAAAAAGTTTCTCACTAAGCTCACATAATATTTGTGTTTGGCTTACACTCCCTCACAAGGTTGGGATCCACACTTTTTTGATGTGATTTAAAAAAAATTTATTTGGGCTTTTCTTGATGTGATTTAAAAAAAATTTGTTTAACTTGAACTAAAATTAACAAAAATAAAAAAAAATTAATATGACTAATAAAAAATAGAAGTTGAAAGAAATTTACCACATACTGGATTGCCTTCCAGTTAGCGCTCTTTTAACGTCATTAGGTTGATGTTAGATTTTTGGATGAGATTATTCGGTTTGATCATCGATGATGAAGCCTAATTCATCACCCAAATATGGTTTTAACCTTTCTCCATTGTCCACCCAAGTTGCTTCAGTCTTGGGGTCTTTCAATTCAAATGCCCCGTATTCTTTTACTACCTTAATTACAAATGGCACTGTCCATCTGGTCTTGAATTTTCCGGGAAGTATCTTGAGCCTTGAATTGAATAAAAGTACCTCTTCCCTTGATAAAAGTTTTTCTTTTTAATTCTAGAGTCATGGTACTTTTTTGTCTTTTCTTTATACAGTCTTGAGGACTAATATGCTTGGAACCGCATTTCTTCCAATTGATGGAGTTGATCTTGTCTTTTAATCTCTGCATCCTTTAAATCAAAGTTTAGAAATTTGAGAGGCTTTATGCTCCAATTCAACTGGTAGATGACAAGCTTTGCCTTAAACAAGTTGATATGGAGTTTTTCCTATTGGTGATTTAAATGAAGTTCTGTAGGCCCAGAGAGTATCATCCAGTTTTTGCGACCAGTCTTTTCTTGAAGAAGAGACTGTTTTTTCTAGAATTCTCTTTAATTCTTTGTTTGATACTTCTACTTGGCCATTGGTTTGGGGGTGATATTGTGATGCTACCTTGTGTTTAACATTATACAATTCAAGGGTTCTTTTCAATTGGGAATTTATAAAATGAGATCCGCCATCACTTATTAATACTCTTGGTGTGCCAAAACGCGTAAAAAATTTCTTTTTAAAAATTTTTATCACAGTTTTTGCGTCGGCTTTGGGTGTTGCTAATGCTTCTACCCAGCGGGAAACATAGTCAACAACCACCAAGATATATTTATTTGAAAATGATGATAGGAAAGGTCCCATAAAGTCAATGCCCTAACAATAAAAAATTTCTATATCTATAATATTTTGTAAAGGCATTTCACTTTGTTTCCCAAGTCCCCCGTGTCTTTGGCATGCATCACATTTTTGGACATACAATTGGGCATCTTTATAAATAGTCGGCCAAAAGAATCCAGATTGGAGACTTTTTATAAACAAGGACAATACTTGCATCTACTAATTGTTGATCAAATAAATGAATATGTTTTGAGTTTAATTCCAAGTAAAAATATTTATTATTCAATTCAATCAATTATTAAGTCGATGCAATTATTTTAAACTTCATAATATTAGGTGATGAAAATGAATACAAATGTTCTGATTATATTGATATGTATAATGCTAAGGAGGGTCAAACATTCAACATATTAACTCATTAATATTAAACTCATTCACAATTTTTGGTCTTTCACATCATAAAGTCAAGTTCTTTGTCCACACTATGATATTGTATATACTTAAACTTTGTTAGGTTGGACAATGAATGACATTGAATTTTGAAGGATATATCAATATCAAAATAAGGAATTTTGAAGTTCTTCCTTATGCTTAGAGGGACAATTTCAAAACAACATAGCGTCTCAAACAAATGCACGAGTATACCTCTCAATGTTCAATTTTTAATTACAACGTGGCCATGAAAGTCTACCTCTCAATGTTCAGTTTTTAGTGTCATTTTTGTTGACAAGTTAATCAAATAGTTAGGAAGTTAGGATGGTAGTTAGAAGTTTCTATTATTGTTAGGTGGTTAATATTAGTTAGACAAATATAGAAACTTGTACAAATGGGCTTGTACATGCAAACAATCCTCTTCAACCAAAAAACAATCATCTTCCACACGCAAACAATTCTCTTCAACTAAAAAACAATCCAAGAAAAACACAAAATCAAAAAAAAAAAATACAAAATACCTTTCTTTTCTTTTCTTTGAGATTCGTGCGAAGCCTCTGCAAATATTTTTCTTTTTAGCATTAATAATTTATATGGGAGTAGTTAGTTTATCATTGTTATATTATTCTTTAACCAAAAACAAATACTAATACTTGAAACAACCACACACTAGAAAATACAACATTTTATGATAACACCAAAAATAACAAAATATTTAAGAATCATGGGCTGCTTCCCAGGTCTGGTGATCTGTGCCTAAACTCCCCACTCAACTAGTGATTTGACTGGCCGGAATCCATGCGGATTAAATTATTTCACTTCTCTTGGAAAATGCATAATATGTCCTAATAGTTTTATTTCAATCATAATCATATTTAATAAAAAAATATTACCAATAATATGTAAATAATTATTTTGATAATAAAAACATTAAAAAATAATTTACATATTTGTGTTAACAGTGATAACGTGGGTCAATATGCATTATAATGAAATTTTGTAATTGTTAGGTATTAGTGACCTAGGAACACCTAGAAGGGGGGTTGAATAGGTGTAGCGGTTATCAATCACCGTTTCTTGAACAAATAACCCAACTGCTGGAAACAACCCAGTTAGTCGATTAACAACACGCTTTAATCGATTAACTATTGCACAGACCAGAATGATCAGACAAACAAATTGCACAGTTATTTAAACACAATTGAACAGATATAATACAGATATTTTTACCCATAAACATTAAGCATATGGAAGTAAACAAATATCCAGAATATTAATTGCAGATTCAATTTATGACGACAAGAAACTTAAAGGAGATTAAGAGAGAAAAAGAGTGCACAAAAGGATTTTTATCCTGGTTCGTTTGCGGTCCAGTGCAAACTACATCCAGGCCTCCCCTTCTGATCTAGGGAGATTTTCTTCTTCAGAATATTGAGATACAATATGAATACACACACCAATTCAATTACAAGCATATAATGCTTGGAATATTACAAGAAAAAGACTCAGAGACTAACCCACTTACTAATCAATTAAGCCATCAAGATTTATGTGAGTTAATCAAAAGCAATATACATATAATCTTTATAACAATCTATCTAATGCATGAGCATGTGAGCAAGATATGGATGAACATAGAATTATGCGAAACAGTAAGCAAATGATAGAAATCAAAATAGCATAATATCTCTCGTCTCACGCATGCAATCTCTCTTGCAAAAATCAGTATAACAAATATGCAAAATGCTCTCTAAACAGCCCTATACAATAGAATGCAATGCTATGGTTATATGAACGTTGCCTCTTATTTATAGCATGGTGTTTAGGCGGTTACATTCATTGCAAACAGTTAAATGGTTGAACCAAAATTCAGTTATAAGAAATATCAGACTAGTTAATCGGCAGACTAGTTAGTCGATTACGGCTACTCGTTAATCGATTAACCATGCAACAGAATGACACAGAAAATAGTTTAAATAGAAAACACTGATTTAACAGAAAAGTAGTTGTGTTAATCGATTAAGTCACCACGTTAATTGATTATCTGGAACATTAATGCACATGTTTCACAAGGTAAACTTCTCATATGTTATGCACAACATATATCCATGTTGTAGCAATTATATTATGCCTAATATGCACATATAACATGTATGATTAATGCATGAACATACAATTAACTAGATGATATGTCTCATGGATATGATATGACAATTAAGACGACTTAAGAGACTAGCACCTAGGTTCACCTAACCTATACTCATTTACTACGTCACACATCCCAGACTACTTAGAATATAGACTCAAATTATGTCCTAGTCTATATATGACGAAATGAGCATAAGGCATGTTGATTGTTGAGCCATCTTCAAGCTTTAATAGAACCTTGTCTTCATCAAAACATAGGCAGGGAAATGCTAGTGATATCCTTGACACTTTGCACTCTCAATCTCCCCCTTTTTGATGATGATAAACACTTCATCAAAATTCTTCAATTCTTGATGGATTAGCTTGATAATGAATTTGAAGAATGGTTGTTAATGGCTGTTTTTCAAAGAACAAAGTTGAAGCGCATTTGCTTCCTTGTAGGTAAGCAAACATCATATATGGAAGCTTGGTAAAAACAACCTGCAAAACTTATTATACAACCTGCAAAATTTATGTAACACAACAAGCAACCTTTCTCCCCCTTTTGACATTATCAAAAAGATGAAAATATTCAATTCTAGTCAAAAGTTAGGAGAATTATCATTGTTATAGCAGACTATATTTAATCAATTAAATTTTGGGTAAGTAACTAATTAACCTGTTGTGAGAAACTTGAACAAATTCATAGTTTTTCATCATTTAATCGATTAGCTGAAGTCCTTAATCGATTAAATGGACAGCAAACAGCAACATAACAGTTTTAATGGCATGAAAGGTTATGATATATCAAGTTAAGCATGGAATGATTAAGCATTGGATATGTATGAGCAGTTAGCAATAGGAATAATCATTCAATATAATCACATATACCAATCATGATCAACATCCATTTAAAACAAAAAGTAAAGTGCTATATGCAACATAAACATGATAATTCGAAATCATTTTAACACAAAAGGTTATGTTGTAAAGCAGTAATTCAGCAGAAGTTATAGAGTTATTACAATCCAAATAAGAGTAGGAATGCAATATATAAAAAAAAGGTTCTCAAGAGGGAACAACGATCAACATGGTCCATTAGCTTGGAAGGCTAAACTCAGACTCTAAGGGTTCCTATCTAAGGATGAGACGGAGGATTCTGGTTGCAGGAACCGACGAGCTACTACAACCCTTGATGAAGGCACTCAGCTTGTTGAACTTAGCACATAGTCTTCTAGTATGAGAGTCAGTAATAGTCTGAATATGGTTCCGCAAGGATTGGTAATGGTTGTCGATGTATGCATTCTGACGCATCTGAAAATGCTCCAAATCCATATGATATGAGTCCTTAAGAGACTGAAAGTGAAGATCCATCCTATTGTTGAGACGTTGTTCCATAGCATCCATGTAAGCTTGTCCAAAAGCAGGTTCCTGTGATGCATGTCCTGAATACTCCCCTTGAGTTGTAGCAAATGGCTCTTGATTATCATCTTGATTATCTTCACCAGAAGGATCAAGGTTGGCATTGTTGAAGTCCTCTTGATATTGCCATGTGATACCGCACTTCTAGATACCCATTTTAGGAATCAGACTTTCACCAATCAAGTGATCCTTGTCTGAGCAGTCCAACACTATAGTATCTGAAACATCTATATGTAGATAGTCAATAACTCGGGATATGAAGATACTATAAGGAAGCAGCCTTGATTGAGAGGTGGAGACACTATAGATGACCTTCAGAATCTCATCAGGCCAATTTATCATGATGTTCTCCTTCACCGCAAACATGAACCTCAAATCATTCACCGTAGGTTGTGCATGATTTGTGTTCCTCTGAATCAGAATCTAGGCAATCAAGTAGTGTAGGAGTCTATTTTCCTCGGACAGTGACCCAACTTTGGTCAATTTGCCTTGAACATATAATTGAGGTCTGCACAAACACGACTTATACATTTCAACAGCATCAAACGAGTTGTTGTCTGCCCAACCACAATCACTTAAACTAACATCTGAACAAGCTAAACCACCCACATTCAGAAAGACATCTTCATTAATTTCAAATAGTTTTGCAGCAATTATCGACCAATATTTCCCATCTTTGTATTTGAAGTTAGCATAGTATTCCCTAACTAGAGCAGGGTAAATTTTACCTTTCAATTCCAAGAAGGGGACAACCCCTTGAGCTTGCATACCATGTGGAAAATCGAAGTTTTGTTTCGCTAGCCAAGTCAAATTCGCAAACCGAATATACGTAGGTTTTCTCCCCTGAAATTTCAGCAGCCTGGTTTCTTGTACAATCAAAGAATAATATGGGTCCCCGCAGTCTTGCCTTGGTTGTTGAGGTGGCACGATTTTATGAGCACGCGGTGGACGTTGCGTGGTTGTTTTGATTCTCTTAGAATGTCCTCTATCCATAGTAATCAAACACTGAACCATGATAAAGGTTTAGAAGAAGGTTGAGGGAAACCTAGGGTAGGGTTTTCAATTTGGGGAAAACGAATATCTTGAAAATGGGAGATGAGGAAGCCGGTTTATGGAGTGGAAATGTAGTGGGGTGATATTGTTTAGGACTAGGTTGAAGCGTAGGGATGATGTTGGACTTGTTCCTCTGAGATTTGAGAGAAAAGGGGATGAATGGGGTTTTGAAAAATGCCCAAAAATGCTTTTGTTTCTGATATTCTAATGTCGTTAATCGATTAAAAGCATCCCTTAATCGATTAACCTAAGTTGAATTTGCCAGTTTTAAAATTGTCGGCCGAGGTAATCGATTAATGGATTTACTTAATCGATTAAATGCATCAGATACAGCGTTTTGGATGTTTTTAAAAGGATGCATGGATTTCAAAACTCATTGGCAAATTAATTTTTAGCAATCACATATATTAAAGCATTTTAAGCACAGAATCATGGATTATATAAGGAATCATAAGCATTCAACATTATTTATAAAGCATTCAAGAGGGGTCATGCAAGGCCATCACAAATTATTAATCAAGATATTTTTCATCAAGGAGTCCTAGTTTTCTTCGAAGAACATAGAAAGTATCTCGTGAGAGGTGCTTGGTGAAAATATCTGCCAATTATTTAGATGTTTCAACAAATTCTAATATACAATCACCTTTTTGAACATGATCACGCAAGAAATGATGCCTTATTTCAATATGCTTAGTCCTAGAATGCAAGATCGGATTCTTGGAAAGGTTAATGGCACTCGTGTTATCACACTTAATAGGGATCTTTTCTAATATGAGCCCAAAGTCCTTAAATTGCTGCTTCATCATCCAAAGGATTTAAGCGCAACACACGCCAGCGGCAATATATTCCACTTTAGCGGTGAACAAAGTAACGCACGCTTGCTTTTTGCTATGCCATGCAACTAGGGAGCTGCCTAATAGGTGACAAGTCCTACTAGTGCTTTTACGATCCAACTTACACCCAGCGAAGTCGGAATCGGAGTAACCTACCAAGGATAGGGAGGCATCCCTATGATACCATAATCCCATATTTATAGTTCCCTTTAGATATTTCATGATACGCCGTTTTACAGCAATATAATGCTATTCTTTTGGCAAAGCTTGAAATCTAGCACACATACAAACGCTAAACATAATATCGGGGCGGCTAGCAATTAAGTACAATAATAAGCCAATTATCCCACAATATTTGGTTACCTCAATCGCTTTTTCCTTTTCATCTTTGTCCAGATAACATGCAGATGCCATAGGTGTAGATGCATCTTTACACTGCTCCATATCGAATTTCTTCAGTAATTCCTTGTAATACTTTGACTGATGGATGAAGATGCCACTTTCCATTTGTTTAATTTGAAGCCCAAGGAAGAAGGTCAGCTCACCCATCATCGACATCTCAAACTTTCCCTGCATCATCTCATAAAATTCCTTACAAAGGATGTCGTTAGTAGATCCGAAGATAATATCATCAACATATATTTTCAGAAGTAACACATGATTATCTAATCTACGAATAAAGAGAATGGTGTCGACCAAACATCTTTCGAACCCTTTTTCAAGTAGGAACGAACTCAATCTGTCGTACCAGGCTCTGGGAGCCTGTTTTAGGCTGTAGAGGGCCTTCTTGAGTTTATAAACATGGTTCAGGTATTTGAAGTTTCAAACCCTGGTGATTGGTCTACGTACACCTCCTCTTGAATATATCCATTTAAAAATGCACTTTTGACATCCATTTGAAAAAGTTTAAAATTCATGATTGATGCAAAAGCCAAGAGCATCCTAATGGCCTCAAGTATGGCTACATGAGTGTAGGTCTCATCATAATTGATGCCCTCCTCCTAGTTGTAGCCTTTTGCCACTAAGAAAGCCTTATTTTTAATTATTAAGCCAGATTCATCTAGCTTATTACGAAAGACCCATCTGGTGCCAATCACGGGATGATCTTTTGGTTTGGGGACCAAGTCCCACACATTATTTTGCTTGAACTAGTTTAGCTCTTCTTGCATAGCTATATCCTAGTGTACATCCTCGATGGTCTTAGGCTCTATTTGAGATACAAAAGCAACAAAATTACAGAAATTACGTAAAGAACTACTAGTTACCACCCCCATAGATATATCACCTAACACCTTGTCGAGTGGATGATCCTTTTTTAGTTTTCCATGCAATAGACATATCCCGATGTTGATCTTCTACTGTTTGCTCTGCATCTTGTTAGATTTCATTCATGTCCTTGGATTGCATTTCTTCAAGTGTACCTGAAATATCATCAGAAAAGACCTTTCTCTTCTCTTTTGGAGAAGATTCGTCAAAATGAACATGAATAGACTGATATATTTATTAAACACACGGAATGCCTTTCTGTATAATGAATACCCTAAGAATATGCCCTCGTCAGCTTTCGATTCGAATTTTCCTAAAGATCTTTTTCCATTATTCAAAATAAAACATTTGCACCCGAAAGCATGAAGATGAGCAATATTTGGTTTTCGACCTTTAAGAATTTCATAAGGTGTTTTCGTAAAAGTAGGTCTACGTAGTATTCGATTTATTACATAACATTGTGTGTGAACTGCATCAGCCCAGAAATATTTTGGGTCCTAGCTCTCATTTAGCATAGTCCTCGCGAGTTCCTCTAGAACTCTATTTTTCCTCTCAACAACTCCATTTTGTTGAGGGGTACGAGGAGCTGAGAACTGGTGCATAATGCCATGCTTATTACAAAACTTATTAATTTATGATTTTCGAATTCTCCGCCATGGTCGGATCGAATGTAAATAATTTTCAGGTTAGACTGGTTTTGAATTTGTTTGGCTAGACATTTGAAAGAATTATAAGCATCGCTCTTTGATGCTAAGAATAAAGTCCATGTGAATCTATAAAAATCATCAACAATTACTAAGGTGTAATAGCTCCCACCAAAACTCATAATTTGTGACGGTCCAAACAAGTCCATATGGAGTAGCTCAAATGGTCTGGTTGTGGATATCACATTCCTTTTATTAAAAGAATTCTTGACTTGTTTACATTTCTAACACATGTCTCAGGAATCCTGAGTTTTAAAATCGAGTTTTGGAAGACCAATTACTAAATTATTTTTAGATAATATTTTTATAAATGCATCACATGTATGTGAGCGACGCGTCTATGCCAAAGCCAGATGTCATCTTCTTTTAAAATAAAACATTTTGACAAAAGAGAAGTGACATCCTCCAGATTAACCATATAAATATTATTTACTCGATATCCGAAAAATTTAACATTATTAGATGATACATCACAAATGATACAACAATCAGAATCGAAAGATACAAGATTACCTTGTCGCATAGTTGGCTTATGCTCAACAGATTATCTTCTAAACCTTCTACGTATAGAACGTTCTCGATTATCGTGTGGGTTGAGTTGCCAATCTTCCCAGTGCCTAATATTCTCCCTTTCTTGTTGTCTCCATAGGTGACGAATCCCTTTTCTTTCAACGACAAGTCTAGGAATTTTGACTTGTCCCCAGTCATATGTCTCAAACAGCCGCTATCAAGATACCAGTTTTGTTTGTGTGTTCGAAGATATATCTGCAAAATAGATCAACTGCTGTATCTCCCTTTCATACCCAAGCGTAAACACCACTGGGTATCCCATATCTCCTGATGTAACAGGAATGAGATGTACGGCCATATGTGCCACAGTAATAGCATGTAGGGACTCTATTTTTGTTATTAGAATTTTTATATTGTCGTGTTAGAGGTCTTCTATATGGTCTATTTTTATGGGATGGGGGAACATACTCTAGTCTAGTGTGGTCACCAACGTTTCTTGTTTTACTAAGCAGAGTGTCTAATTGGTGTTTACTATTTGTAAGTTTTGCGAGTTTTTCATTTTTCATTTAGTTTAAAATTTTCGTTTTTCAAGTCCTCGCAAAACTCACAAGTAGTAGTTTGACATACGTTATTTTTAGAGCAATCGCATGAGGTACAAGAAATAATTAGATCTAAGGTTTCATTTTCCAATTTTAATTCATCTAATTCTTTCTGTAGCTGGATTAATTTTGTATCATTTAGCAAAATTATTCTTTTTCTATCGTTACTTATTTTTGCTAATTTCTTAAGCTCTTCATGCATCTCAACATAAGCACTATATAATATTTCATATGAGGGAGAAGAATCAGAAGAAGAGGATGATGTGTTAGAATATACCTCATCTGACGTATTCTTACTACCAAATCTGCAAGCCTCATCTATTATCGTCATTAAGCACAGCTTCGCGGTCTACTCTTCATCCGAGGTGCTTGATGTTGTTTCTTCCTCTGTTACATCCTAGACGATATATGCTTTCTTCAACTTGAAGTCCCGGGGAGTGCTCTTCTCTGAATCAACTCTTTTTAAGTAAGTGGGGCACTAGAACTTCATGTGACCCGGCTTACCACATTCATGGCAAGTGAAGCACTCCTTGTTCTTGCCTTTCTTGGTTGATTCTCGCGCTTCTTTCTTTTGGAATCGTCTAAATCCTCCTTTCTTTTTCAAAAACTTACCAAATTTCCGCACAAGAAGATTTAACGTTTCCTCATCAATGTCTGAATCAGAATCGTCATTTTCTATCTCTTCATTGGGTTGTGATGTTGAAGCTTGAAGAGATATTCCTTTCTTTTTACCATCAGACTCCTCATGCATAGTCAGACGCCCAAGCTCCATCTCATGCTCCTGAAGCTTTCCGAAGAGTGTTGCCAAAGGCATGGACTAGATCCTTGGATTCCATGATTGTCGTCACTTTAGGTTGCCATCTCCTATCAAGACAGTGTAAAACTTTGTTAGTTATTTTTCCTCTGGTGAACATTTTATCTAAAGCAATAAGATGATTTATAATGTGAGTGAATCGCTTTTTCATGTCGCCAATCATTTCACTTGGTAGCATACAAAATAATTCGTATTCATGAGTTAGCGCGTTTAGTCGGGCGCGTTTGACTTTGCTAGTACCCTCGTGAGTCACTTGTAAAGTGTCCCACATCTCCTTGGCACTTTGACATTGAGACACCCGAAAGAATTCATCGTAAGATAGGGCCGAGGTAATTACATTTTTGGCACGAAGGTTGAACTGGACCTTCTTACGCTCCTCATCGGTCCATAAGCTTTTAGGCTTTTCTTTCGGTTCGCCATCCACTAAGTGAAGTGGGACGAATGGACCACTATATCCGAATCAATAGCCTCTATGAAAATTTTCATTCGGACTTTCCAGTAGGCGTAACCCTCGCCAACGAATATGGGAGGGCGGTTAATGGATGCGCCATCACCGCCAAAGGGGTTGGTGGAACCCATTTTAATTCCCTTAGGATCACGCGGATACGGTTGACCTAGCATGACGTACTAGCTCTGATACCACTTGTTAGGTATCAATGGCCTAGGAATACCTAGAAGGGGGTGGGGTTGAATAGGTGTAGCGGTTATCAATCACCGCTTCTTGAACCAATAACCCAACTGCTAGAAACAACCCAGTTAATCGATTAACGACACGCTTTAATCGATTAACTATTGCACAGAATAGAATGATCAGACACGCAAATTTCACAGTTATTTAAACACAATTGAACATATATAATACAAATATTTTTACCCACAACCATTAAGCATATGGCAGTAACCAAATATCCAGAATATTAATTGAAGAATCAATTTATAATGGCAAGAAACTTAAAAAAGATTAAGCGAGAAAAAGAGTGCACAAAAGGATTTTTATCCTGGTTCGTTTGCGGTCCACTGCAAACTACATCCAGGCCTCCCCTTCTGATCTAGGGATATTTTCTTCTTCACAATATTGAGACACAGTATGAATACACACACCAATTCAATTACAAGCACATAGGACGCTTCTTTCTTGAAATCTAGGACCCCTAAATCCTTGGTTTGACTCTACCCTTTGCCTGAGAAAACCTTTCTTGCGAAACAGCCCCAGCCAAGATTCTTATCCTCAAATCAAGACTTCCTAACCTTGGTGAAAAATCTCAACCTCTATGGTGATTCACACCAAGAGACTAATCCAGAAATACACAAAAAAACACGTTAAACAACAAGATATACTAAGCACAATAATGCTTGGAATATTACAAGAAAAAGACTCAGAGACTAACCCACTTACTAATCAATTAAGCCATCAAGATTTATGTGAGTTAATCAAAAGTAGTATACAGATAATCTCTCTAACAATCTATCAACAGATAATCTCTCTAACAATCTATCTAATTCATGAGCATGTGAGCAAGATATGGATGAACATAGAATTATGCAAAACAGTAAGCAAATGATAGAAATCAAAATAGCATAATATCTCTCGTCTCACGCATGCAATCTCTCTTGCAAAAATCAGTATAACAAATATGCAAAATGCTCTCTAAACAGCCCTATACAATAGAATGCAATGCTATGGTTTTATGAACGTTGCCTCTTATTTATAGCATGGTGTTTAGGCGGTTACATTCATTGCAAACAGTTAAATGGTTGAACCAAAATTCAGTTATAAGAAATATCAGACTAGTTAATCGATTAAGGCTACCCGTTAATTGATTAACCATGCAACAGAATGACACGTAAAAGAGTTTAAAGAGAAAACACTGATTTAAAAGAAAATTAGTTGAGTTAATCGATTAAGTCACCACGTTAATTGATTAACTGGAACATTAATGCACATGTTTCACAAGGTAAACTTCTCATATGTTATGCACAACAAATATACATGTTCTAGCAATTATATTATGCCTAATATGCACATATAACATGTATGATTAATGCATGAACATACAATTAACTAGATGATATGTCTCATGGATATGATATGACAATTAAGATGGCTTAAGAGACTAGTACCTAGGTTCACCTAACCTATACTCACTTACTACGACACACATCCCAGACTACTTAGAATATAGACTCAAATTATGTCCTAGTCTAGATATGACCAAATGAGCATAAGGCATGTTGATTGTTTAGCCATCTTCAATCTTGAATAGAACCTTGTCTTCATCAAAACATAGGCAGAGAAATGCTAGTGCTATCCTTGACACTTTGCATTCTCAGTAATGATAAATAGATCACATCAAGTTTTAATCAATATGTACATTTACCATAAAAAATAAATAAAATATGCAATTGGATTATTTGTTAATTTATTTCTAAATCCAATTTTTATAATTACGTAAAAATAAAAATTGTTAAATACAAGACTCTATGAAATATGTTAATCCTAATTTTAAAGTATGTTGCGGTGTTGGACGTAAGGACTACACTTCACTTTCTTAAAATTAATAGGATTAATTATATTTCTACATCCTGAAAAGTTTTTTTTTTAAAAAAAAACAAAAATTATAATTTCTTAACCATGTTTTAATATAAGATACGGTATCGGACGTAAGGGCTATGCTTCGCTCATATGTTGAAAAAAAAGTTTTAAATAAAAAAACTAAAATTAGAATTTCGTAACGAAATTTTAGTATGAGATGTAGTATCAGATATAAGGGCTATGCTTCGCTAATTTTAAAGAAATATAATTTAAACGTTATATCCTTTAAGATATAAAATTAACCTAACCAACAAACTTTTTTCTACCCAAAGAACTACATAGTCTTGATTCCCAAAAAGGGGAAACGTAGGACCAAGATCATGTCTTGTCAGACGCAATAATAAAAATAAAGTATTTGCTTTGGTAAAAATATGGTGACAATATATTTAATAATCCATGCATTCTAGTAAGGGTATCGTTCAAACGAGCAACTAGGATGCTAATACCTTCCCTAGTCTGTAATCGACTCCCGAACCTAGATATCAAAGTCCAAGGCCTAATAAGGTCGTGCAGCCAAAAATCGGGTCGCGACCATGAATAAATAAAAGCCATCAATAATCAATCTCCAATAATTTCTCATACATTTTCTCTCTCACAATTCAATTTCATTCATTCACTAATTGTTATAACATTTTGGTATCAAGAGCCACAAAGAAAGATTCAACAAATTCCACTACAATCATGGCTCAACTAACTGGAAATTATGCAACGAATCTACCTGTGTTAGATGGTAAGAACTTGACAAGGTGGAGCATTCAAATTAAAGCCATCTTTGGCTATCAAGATGTAGCTGATATTGTCGAGGAAGGGCTACCAATCTTGGAAGAAAATGCTACTGAAGTATAGAGGAATTCTCACAAACAGAATAAGAAAAGAGATTGTAAAGCAATATATCTTCTTCGCCAAGCAGTGGACAATGCTCACTTTGAGAAGATTGTAGGATGTGCAACTACAAATGAAGTTTGGGATGCGTTGGAAAAACACTATGTTGGTGCTGGAATATTAAAGAAAATATGTTTGCAAACAATGAGGAGGCAATATGAGCTTATGCAAATGGAAGAAAGTGAAAGAATGGCTAATATTTTTACAAGAATCATAACCTACACAAATGCAATGAAGTCTTATGGTGAGAAGATGGAGGATGCTGCAATTGTTTAGAAAATTTGAAGGATAATGACTCCCAAATTCGACCTTGTAGTGGTAGCCATTGAAGAATCTAGAAGAGTTGAGAAGATGAAAATTGGAGAACTTCAAGGATCCCTTGAAGCTCATGAACACAAAATTAATGAGAGAATGGTTGACAGACCCTCACATCAAGCCCTTCAAACACTAATAAGAGCAATGAAATGAAGCTTCTATGTGAAGAACTTTAACAAGAACAAAGGGAAAGGGCCAGATTCAAAAGGTGACTCAATGAGTTTGGTTGATCAGCAGGAACATTCCAACAAAATGAGTCATTACAAACAATCAAAGGGTTGGAAAAGAAGAATTTACAAGAGGAAGGTCAGATGCTTCAAATGTGACAAACTAGGTCACTTCTCCTCTGAGTGTTATGCACCAAACAAAAACAAGTATCAAGGAAGACAAGACTCTGAGGCAAATCTTGTTAAAGAGGAGAATGAAAGGTCTGATGATGAAGCTATGCAACTTATGGTGACAACTAGTAGTTTGAAGAATGAAACTAATACTTTGTATCTTGATTTAGGATGCTCTAACCATATGACTGGGCAGAAGGATTGGTTGGTAAACTTTGATACAACCAGAAGAAACAAGGTGAAATTTGCAGAAAATAGGGTAGTGGTTGTAAAAGGCACATGAGATATCCCTTTGAAAATGCAAGATGACAATAGAGCCTTAATTACTGATGTATTGTTTGTACCTAATATGAAAACAAACCTTATTAGCATAGGCCAACTACATGTAAATGGATTGAGTATGGAGGTCCATAATGGATGGATGGAGATCTATGACAACTTGAAAAGAAGAGTCCTCAATGCACCTTGTCAAACAACATAACATTTCAAGTAAAGCTAGGAGAAATGAATTCTCAATGCCTAAAAGAAGAGTCCAATGAAGATGAGTGATGGCTTTGGCACCTAAGGTATGGACACTTTAATTTCAGAGATCAAAAACTGATAAACAAAAGAAATTTGGTCACTAGATTGCCTGAAATCAAGACTCAATTGCAAACAGTGATAATTGCCTAACTGGTAAACAAACCATAACTTATTTTAGAAACCATACTCAAGGAAAGGCTAATGACTTGTTGCATATAGTCTACCTAGATGTGTGTGGCCCCTTTCAAGTTACATCACTAGGTGGAAACAAATACTTTGTCTCCTTCATTGATGACTTTAGTAAGAAAATGTGGATATACCTCATTAAGGCCAAAAGTGTTTAAGAGTGTAATATTCGACTCTCCAACCTGGATATCAAAGTCCAAGGCCCAATGCGATTGGATCAAAATATTTTTCTACATTTTTGACCGGAAAAAACGTAGTGACGACTCTAATAAGGTCGTGTCGCCGAAAATCATGGTGCAATAGGGACTAAATAACAGCAATCAATAATCAATCTCTCATAATTTCTCGTCTATTTTCTCTCTCACACTTCAATCTCATTCATTGCCTTCTTCACTAATTGTTCTAACATTTTGGTATCAAGAGCCACAAAGAAAGATTCAACAAATTCCACTACAATCATAGCTCAACTAACTGCAAATTATGCAACGAATCTACCCGTGTTAGATGGCAAGAACTTCACAAGGTGGAGCATTCAAATTAAAGCCATATTTGGCTATCAAGATGTAGCTGAGATTGTCGAGGAAGGGTTGCCAATCTTGGAAGAAAATTCTACTGAAGCATAGAGGAATCCTCACAAACAGAATAAGAAAATAGATTGTAAGGAAATCTGTCTTCTTCACAAAGCAGTGGTCGATGCTCACTTTGAGAAGATTTCAGGATCTGCAACTGAAAAACACTTGGGATGTGTTGGAAAACAACTATGTTGGTGTTGGACAATTAAAGAAAATTCGTTTGCAAACAATTATGAGGCAATATCAGCTTATGCAAATGGAAAGAAAGTGAAAGAATGGTTGATTTCTTTACAAGAATCATAACCCACACAAATTTAATGAAGTCCTATGGTGAAAAGTTCGAGGATGCTGCAATTGTTGAGAAGATTTTGAGGATAGTGAGTCCCAAATTCGACCATGTAGTGGTAGCCATTGAAGAATCTGGAAGAGTTGAGAAGATTAAAATTGAAGAACTTTAAGGATCCCTTAAAGCTCATTAACAGAGAATTAATGACAGAATGGTTGACAGACCCTCACATAAGGCCCTTCAAACACAAATAGGAGTAAGGAATGAAAGCTTGTATGTGAAGAACTTTAACAAGAACCACGGGACAGGGTCATATTCAAAATGTGACTCAATGAGATTGGTTGATAAGCAGGAACATTCTAATAGAAGGAGTAATTACAAAAAATCAAAGGGTTGGAAAAGAAGAATTGACAAGAGGAAGGTCATATGCTTCAATTGTGACAAACTAGGTCACTTCTCCACTTAGAGCTATGCACCAAACAAAAACAAGTATCAAGGAAAACAAGACTCTGAGGCAAATCTTGGTAAAGAGGAGAATGAAAGGTCTGATGATGAAGCTATGCAACTGATGATGACAACTAGTAGTTTGAAGAATGAAACTAATACTTGGTATCTTGATTTAGGATGCTCTAACCATATGACTAGGCAGAAGGATTGGTTGGTAAACTTTGACACAACCAGAAGAAACAAAGTGAAATTTGTAGAAAATTGGGTAGTGGTAGTAGAAGGCACATGAGACATACCTTTGAGAATGCAAGATGGCAATAGAGCCTTAATTAATGATGTGTTGTTTGTACCTAATATGAAAAAAAACCTTATCAATATAGGCCAACTACATGAAAAGGGATTGAGTATGGAGCTACATAATGGATGGATGGAGATCTATGACAACTTGAAAAGAAGAGTCCTCAGTGCACCCTTGTCAAACAACAAAACATTGCAAGTAAAGGTAGGAGCAATGAATTCTCAATGCCTGAAAGGGAAGGCCAATGAAGATGAGTCATGTCTTTGGCACGTAAGGTATGGACATCTTAGTTTCAGAGATCTTAAACTGCTAAATAAAAGAAATTTGGCCAATGGATTGCCTAAAATTAAGACTCAATTGCCAACATGTGATAGTTGTATAACTGGTAAACAAACCATAACTTCTTTTAGCAACCATACTCAAGGAAGGCTAATGACCTGTTGCATATAATCTACTTAGATGTGTGTGGCCCCTTAGACGTTCCATCATTAGGAGGAAACAAATACTTTGTGTCCTTCATTGATGACTTTAGTAAGAAAATATGGATATACCTCATTAAGGCCAAAAGTGAAGTATTCGAGAATCTGAGGAGGCTCATGGCAATGGCTGAAAAATAATCAGGAAAGAACATGAAGATTATCAGAACTCATGGAGGAGGGGAATTCACATCAAGAGAATTTGAGAATTTCTGCTTAGACCACGACATTGTTCATGAGATAACAGCTCCATACACACGTCAACACAACGGAGTTGTTGAAAGAAGGAACATGACATTGATGAATATGGTCAGGTGTATGCTCAAGTGCAAGGGGCTAACCTATGGGGTGAAGCAGTCTCTACA
This sequence comes from Lupinus angustifolius, assembly GCF_001865875.1. Lineage (NCBI taxonomy): Eukaryota > Viridiplantae > Streptophyta > Magnoliopsida > Fabales > Fabaceae > Lupinus > Lupinus angustifolius. The sequence continues at coordinate 21,482 of NW_017721905.1, read as the reverse complement.
ACTACTTATGTACTAAACTGATTTCCAACTCAGAGCCTAAATGACCAAGTTCCTGAATAAGTGTGGACAGGGAGAAGACCATCAGCGAAGCATATGAGGGTGTTTGGCTCAATGTGTTACAAGCACATACCAGATCAGATTAGAAGGAAATTGGATTTGAATTTTTGAAATTTGAGGCATGAATTGTAATGCATCAAGGAAAATACACTACAGATGTGCTGAAAAGATTTCACATGAATGATTGTAAACCAATAGCAGTACCAGTCGAAGGAAAGTTGGGATCAAATGATGCAGAAATAGAAAATTCAACTGATCCAACTCTATATAGACAGATTGTAGGTTGTCTTAGGTTTATATGCCATATTAGACCAGAGATAAGCTATGGTATAGGAGTGATCAGCAAACATATGGCCAATCCAAAGCAATCACATATATTGCAGCCAAGAGGATAATGATATACTTAAAAGGAACTCTGCACTTTAGCATCCTATTCCTGAATCAGAAAGTGAAAACTGAATCATGTTTTGTTCGCTATTCAGACTCAGATTTGTATGGAGATAAAGAGGATAGAAAGATCACTTATGGGTATGTGTTCTCCATCTTTGGTGCCCATATATCTTGGACTTCCAAGAAACAAGATGTAGTGGCTCTCTCTACTTGTGAAGATGAACACATTGTAGCTTGCAATGCTGCATGCCAAGGTTTGTGGCTAACATCACTGATATCATAATTGAAGTATGGTAAAATTGGAAAGTTTGAGCTAAGAGTGGACAACAAATCAGCTATAAATCTGGCCAAGAATCCGGTTAGTCATGGAAGGTCCAAACATATTGAGATAAGGTTTCATTTTCTAAGAGATTAGGTTGAAAAAGAGAAGGTGATGGATTGACAAAAGGCTTGAAGTTTGAGAGGTTCAAGAAGTTAAGGAATATGTTGAATGTTTATAGCATCAAATAGAATAGAGAACTCTTAGTTGTGTAAGTGTATTTGTTGCATTGCAACTCTTAGTTAGAAGTTTTTATTACTGTTAGGTGGTTAATGTTAGTTAGCCAAATATGAAAACTTGTATGGTGACTAAATAAAAGCAATCAATAATCAATCTCCAATAATTTCTCCTTTGTTTTCTCTTTTACAATTCAATCTTATTCATTGCCTTATTCACTAATTGTTATAACAATTTTAGTTACTCTTACCTTTGGTTTGCTTCTTGCCTTTTAAAAGTTTTGTTATCTTAAGAGCTTCTATAATTTTCTCATTATTTTTCAATGTTTTGCTTCTCATCTGCTATGTTGGTTTTCTATTATCTAATATTACCATCAACTTCTTATGCTTTCTAAATATCTTAACACCATGCTTTCAAATCTTCCTATGGCTTTCAAACGTGCTAGTAGATATCTCATATTTTGCTTACGTTGTTGAGTTTTATTATGTTGGACAAAGCTCTTAACTTTGTCCATTATTAATACATTGTCCATCCAAATGGCAATGAAAACTCGTATGGGATGCTCATATATTGTTTTGTGACTGTATTTGTATGAAATGCTCTTACATTAGTGGTTACAAGTTCTTAGTTATCAATTAATTATATATCAGCCTCACAATATGAACTCAATGTATAATATTGAAAATCTCTTAAGCATATACATGATTGTGTTGATTTCATTATAAATTTATAAGTAACTAATGAATATATGTTAATTCTATCCAATATTACTGGTAAACTTAGGAATTTTATAATTGTTCTTGATAATACAAAAAGTGTAAAAACATTTTTCGCATGGTAGATATGTAGACGTCAAATGAATATTAAATGGTTACAATAAAAAACATATACAATGAAATCAGTTCACAATGTTTGTGTTTCTATATATTTCATTTTATTTGATCAAATTATTACACAATATTACTAATATATATATATATATATATACCTTTAATAATATTGATACCTACATGCTTTTAAACATGCATCAAAATCAACTCGTCTCATGTGAATGCATGTGTAATGTGAACATTCTTAATCATATGAGTGCACGAGTAACATGTATGTTCTTAACCATCTGAATACACAGGTAACATGCACATTCTTAACCATACGAATGCACGAACAACATGTCTATTCTTAACCATGTGAATGCATGGATAACATGTATGTTCTTAACCATATGAATGTATGTGTAACATGTGATTTCTTAACCATGTGAATGTATGGGTAACATGTGAGTTCTTAACCATGTGAATGCATGAGTAACATGTTAAATGAAGAGAGAAATAATTATTCAATGGTGTATTAACAATAAAGAAAGAAGAAATAGAAGATGACTAGATTTATGAATTTCCTTGAGAATCCTTTTATTGTTATGAGTGAATTTGAGAGAAATAATCTCTTGAACATTAATGGATTGAATCAATGCTAAAAACTATTCCCAAGGCTAATACTTATACCAGAATGAATCATTAGTGGAAGCATGACTGAAAACTAACTAACTTAATTTAGAGTACATGTTAAATGTGTAAATTGTGCCAATAAGATTGGTAACTTGTAAAATAAGCAATGTAACAAACTGCTTATTGTGAATGATGCTATTGTTATGACTGAAATCAAATGTTGGACTTTGGCTTGATGAATGGATGGAAGTGTTGGTTGGAGCATGGTGTGGTGTTGGTCCTTGGTCTGATGTAGGTAGATTGTGGCCAAATCTATGGTTTTGCACCACAGTCATATTGGCTTGGGCCTTGGTCATAGTTGCACGGTCACGTCCTTGCATATGTGCCTCAATCAGACTTGGTGAGTTTGACTTGACTATGATGTTGGTTGGCTTTTACATAATGGTTAGTTCTTTGGCCAATGATGGTTTCGATACGAGGCATAAGTGTACGTGAACATAATCTTGTTTTTCCCTCATTACCCTCCACAAGCTAGGGCACAAATGTTGATGAGGCCTAGCTTGGATTGAATTATTGTGTAGTCCTTAGCCCATAGAGGTTTAGTAAGAGCATCTGTTAATTGTAGATGTGAAGAGACAGGAAGGAGCTTAATATGACCTTGAGTACATTTTTCACGAATAGTGTGGCAATCAAGCTCTATGTGCTTGGTGCATTCATGGAAAACATGATTTGTTGCAATATGGTTTGCCGACTGATTATCACAAAACATAACAACAAGTATGGAAAAAGTATATTGCAAATCTTCAAGTAAACAATTCAGCCAAGTTAATTCACAAGTAGTTATGGCCATAGCCCTATATTCTACTTCACATAAACTTCTAGATATAGTTTCTATTTCTTAGATTTCTAGGATATAAGAGATGTGCCAAGGGATATGCAGTAACCTGTTATTGATCTTCTAGTGTCAGGGCAAGCTGTCCAATCACTATCACTATAGGTTTTTAATTGAATAGTTGGTTGGTTAGATAAGAATAAGTCTATAGTAAGAGTCCCTTTAATATATCTCAGAACCTTCAAGGTTGCATTATGGTGATTGATAGTGGGTGTGGCCATGAATTGAACCAACTGTTGAATAGAGAAAAAAAGACCAGGTCTAGTATTAGTTAAGTAGATTAGTCTTCCTACCAATATTCTATAAGAAGATGAGTTAGGAAAGGGAGCACTAGAGTCCTGGAAAAGGTGGCTGCCACTGGTCATAAGTGTAGTTGAAGGTTTGCAGCCAAGCATCCCAACATGAGAAAGGATCTCAAGGGCATATTTTCTTTGATCCATAGAGATGCTCGTGTTGTTTCTTGCAATTTCAAAACCTAGGAAGAACATTAGAGTGCCTAAGTCCTTAATTTCGAAGGTATTGTCAAGGATTTAGTTTGGAAATTTCCTTGACATTGTTGCTAGTGAGGATGATATTATCCACATAGACAAGGATGATAGTGATTTTCTTTTAGCAACCATACTCAAGGAAGGCTAATGACCTGTTGCATATAATCTACTTAGATGTGTGTGGCCCCTTAGACGTTCCATCATTAGGAGGAAACAAATACTTTGTGTCCTTCATTGATGACTTTAGTAAGAAAATATGGATATACCTCATTAAGGCCAAAAGTGAAGTATTCGAGAATCTGAGGAGGCTCATGGCAATGGCTGAAAAATAATCAGGAAAGAACATGAAGATTATCAGAACTCATGGAGGAGGGGAATTCACATCAAGAGAATTTGAGAATTTCTGCTTAGACCACGACATTGTTCATGAGATAACAGCTCCATACACACGTCAACACAACGGAGTTGTTGAAAGAAGGAACATGACATTGATGAATATGGTCAGGTGTATGCTCAAGTGCAAGGGGCTAACCTATGGGGTGAAGCAGTCTCTACAACTACTTATGTACTAAACTGATTTCCAACTCAGAGCCTAAATGACCAAGTTCCTGAATAAGTGTGGACAGGGAGAAGACCATCAGCGAAGCATATGAGGGTGTTTGGCTCAATGTGTTACAAGCACATACCAGATCAGATTAGAAGGAAATTGGATTTGAATTTTTGAAATTTGAGGCATGAATTGTAATGCATCAAGGAAAATACACTACAGATGTGCTGAAAAGATTTCACATGAATGATTGTAAACCAATAGCAGTACCAGTCGAAGGAAAGTTGGGATCAAATGATGCAGAAATAGAAAATTCAACTGATCCAACTCTATATAGACAGATTGTAGGTTGTCTTAGGTTTATATGCCATATTAGACCAGAGATAAGCTATGGTATAGGAGTGATCAGCAAACATATGGCCAATCCAAAGCAATCACATATATTGCAGCCAAGAGGATAATGATATACTTAAAAGGAACTCTGCACTTTAGCATCCTATTCCTGAATCAGAAAGTGAAAACTGAATCATGTTTTGTTCGCTATTCAGACTCAGATTTGTATGGAGATAAAGAGGATAGAAAGATCACTTATGGGTATGTGTTCTCCATCTTTGGTGCCCATATATCTTGGACTTCCAAGAAACAAGATGTAGTGGCTCTCTCTACTTGTGAAGATGAACACATTGTAGCTTGCAATGCTGCATGCCAAGGTTTGTGGCTAACATCACTGATATCATAATTGAAGTATGGTAAAATTGGAAAGTTTGAGCTAAGAGTGGACAACAAATCAGCTATAAATCTGGCCAAGAATCCGGTTAGTCATGGAAGGTCCAAACATATTGAGATAAGGTTTCATTTTCTAAGAGATTAGGTTGAAAAAGAGAAGGTGATGGATTGACAAAAGGCTTGAAGTTTGAGAGGTTCAAGAAGTTAAGGAATATGTTGAATGTTTATAGCATCAAATAGAATAGAGAACTCTTAGTTGTGTAAGTGTATTTGTTGCATTGCAACTCTTAGTTAGAAGTTTTTATTACTGTTAGGTGGTTAATGTTAGTTAGCCAAATATGAAAACTTGTATGGTGACTAAATAAAAGCAATCAATAATCAATCTCCAATAATTTCTCCTTTGTTTTCTCTTTTACAATTCAATCTTATTCATTGCCTTATTCACTAATTGTTATAACAATTTTAGTTACTCTTACCTTTGGTTTGCTTCTTGCCTTTTAAAAGTTTTGTTATCTTAAGAGCTTCTATAATTTTCTCATTATTTTTCAATGTTTTGCTTCTCATCTGCTATGTTGGTTTTCTATTATCTAATATTACCATCAACTTCTTATGCTTTCTAAATATCTTAACACCATGCTTTCAAATCTTCCTATGGCTTTCAAACGTGCTAGTAGATATCTCATATTTTGCTTACGTTGTTGAGTTTTATTATGTTGGACAAAGCTCTTAACTTTGTCCATTATTAATACATTGTCCATCCAAATGGCAATGAAAACTCGTATGGGATGCTCATATATTGTTTTGTGACTGTATTTGTATGAAATGCTCTTACATTAGTGGTTACAAGTTCTTAGTTATCAATTAATTATATATCAGCCTCACAATATGAACTCAATGTATAATATTGAAAATCTCTTAAGCATATACATGATTGTGTTGATTTCATTATAAATTTATAAGTAACTAATGAATATATGTTAATTCTATCCAATATTACTGGTAAACTTAGGAATTTTATAATTGTTCTTGATAATACAAAAAGTGTAAAAACATTTTTCGCATGGTAGATATGTAGACGTCAAATGAATATTAAATGGTTACAATAAAAAACATATACAATGAAATCAGTTCACAATGTTTGTGTTTCTATATATTTCATTTTATTTGATCAAATTATTACACAATATTACTAATATATATATATATATATATACCTTTAATAATATTGATACCTACATGCTTTTAAACATGCATCAAAATCAACTCGTCTCATGTGAATGCATGTGTAATGTGAACATTCTTAATCATATGAGTGCACGAGTAACATGTATGTTCTTAACCATCTGAATACACAGGTAACATGCACATTCTTAACCATACGAATGCACGAACAACATGTCTATTCTTAACCATGTGAATGCATGGATAACATGTATGTTCTTAACCATATGAATGTATGTGTAACATGTGATTTCTTAACCATGTGAATGTATGGGTAACATGTGAGTTCTTAACCATGTGAATGCATGAGTAACATGTTAAATGAAGAGAGAAATAATTATTCAATGGTGTATTAACAATAAAGAAAGAAGAAATAGAAGATGACTAGATTTATGAATTTCCTTGAGAATCCTTTTATTGTTATGAGTGAATTTGAGAGAAATAATCTCTTGAACATTAATGGATTGAATCAATGCTAAAAACTATTCCCAAGGCTAATACTTATACCAGAATGAATCATTAGTGGAAGCATGACTGAAAACTAACTAACTTAATTTAGAGTACATGTTAAATGTGTAAATTGTGCCAATAAGATTGGTAACTTGTAAAATAAGCAATGTAACAAACTGCTTATTGTGAATGATGCTATTGTTATGACTGAAATCAAATGTTGGACTTTGGCTTGATGAATGGATGGAAGTGTTGGTTGGAGCATGGTGTGGTGTTGGTCCTTGGTCTGATGTAGGTAGATTGTGGCCAAATCTATGGTTTTGCACCACAGTCATATTGGCTTGGGCCTTGGTCATAGTTGCACGGTCACGTCCTTGCATATGTGCCTCAATCAGACTTGGTGAGTTTGACTTGACTATGATGTTGGTTGGCTTTTACATAATGGTTAGTTCTTTGGCCAATGATGGTTTCGATACGAGGCATAAGTGTACGTGAACATAATCTTGTTTTTCCCTCATTACCCTCCACAAGCTAGGGCACAAATGTTGATGAGGCCTAGCTTGGATTGAATTATTGTGTAGTCCTTAGCCCATAGAGGTTTAGTAAGAGCATCTGTTAATTGTAGATGTGAAGAGACAGGAAGGAGCTTAATATGACCTTGAGTACATTTTTCACGAATAGTGTGGCAATCAAGCTCTATGTGCTTGGTGCATTCATGGAAAACATGATTTGTTGCAATATGGTTTGCCGACTGATTATCACAAAACATAACAACAAGTATGGAAAAAGTATATTGCAAATCTTCAAGTAAACAATTCAGCCAAGTTAATTCACAAGTAGTTATGGCCATAGCCCTATATTCTACTTCACATAAACTTCTAGATATAGTTTCTATTTCTTAGATTTCTAGGATATAAGAGATGTGCCAAGGGATATGCAGTAACCTGTTATTGATCTTCTAGTGTCAGGGCAAGCTGTCCAATCACTATCACTATAGGTTTTTAATTGAATAGTTGGTTGGTTAGATAAGAATAAGTCTATAGTAAGAGTCCCTTTAATATATCTCAGAACCTTCAAGGTTGCATTATGGTGATTGATAGTGGGTGTGGCCATGAATTGAACCAACTGTTGAATAGAGAAAAAAAGACCAGGTCTAGTATTAGTTAAGTAGATTAGTCTTCCTACCAATATTCTATAAGAAGATGAGTTAGGAAAGGGAGCACTAGAGTCCTGGAAAAGGTGGCTGCCACTGGTCATAAGTGTAGTTGAAGGTTTGCAGCCAAGCATCCCAACATGAGAAAGGATCTCAAGGGCATATTTTCTTTGATCCATAGAGATGCTCGTGTTGTTTCTTGCAATTTCAAAACCTAGGAAGAACATTAGAGTGCCTAAGTCCTTAATTTCGAAGGTATTGTCAAGGATTTAGTTTGGAAATTTCCTTGACATTGTTGCTAGTGAGGATGATATTATCCACATAGACAAGGATGATAGTGATTGAAGTTGGTGAGTTTCATTTGATGAAAAGGGTATGATCTCCTTTGGCCTTATGATAATCATGTTGGAGAAGTAAATTAGAGAGTGATCGAGGTCGTACCCGATGCAAATAATATAACAATAAAAAACTACAGTACTAGGAAGTGTTTATAATGAAACACACTAGAGTAAAAACTGCAGTACCCAGGAAACCAATCACACCAAGAGGCAAGTCACACCAATGATAAAACCTCACAAGATATGCTCTCTAAAGTGTTTACACTCATGTGTCTTAGGTTGCAAGTATTTACACTCAAAGCACTTCATGAATACAAACACAACCATAGACTTGACAAGTCTTTAACGTCAACATCATAAGCACATGGACATAAAGATCAAAATGACTTTTCAAGGTTGTAATGGGGCCAAGGACAAGGTAGGATAACTACGGGATATGTAGCTAAAACCAAATGGAATAGAGGAACAATGGGGAATAAGTAAAAAGTAAGTAAAAATCAACCCCAACATAAGACCAAATCTCTAGTTCCAATCCTTTTTGCCTTACTCGACCTTTATTCACTTTTGTTTCTCTTTTTTTGTTTTTTAGGAACACTTATGTACACAATTGTATCAACCATTAAGACACAACCAAGAATCCACAATATTTGAAGAAGAATACACCTTTTTTTACTTAATACTCTTTCCTAAAACAATTCCAAAGCTCCAAAATTCCCTAAGGTTAGGACAATCATGGTTTTTCACCTATAAGCTTGTAATGAGCTAAATAATAAGGAAATAGGCTCAAAGGGGCTATCAAAGGATAAATTCATTCAAGGTAGGCTTATATGGATAAGTGACTTATTCAAAATATATGCCTAAATCACTTCAATATGTGCATGTGAATATCAAGTATCAACAAGAAATAAGTCAAGTTCTAGAGTGCAAGTAATCAAGAGTGCACACACACATGAAAGAATATTAGATGACATATAGCAATCCATCCACAATTAAGGCTCAAATTCGCACAAGGGAAAAGTCTATCACAATTGTTTCAACCTCTCAATTCTCAAAAGCAACTTGGCACGCAAAAATGCATGGATTCACACCACAAGATATCATGACTTAAGTGAAAGAAAGTATGAGAGAAAATGCCCAAACCTAAGAAAAACCTAAAAATCAAAGAAAAGCATGCATCAACCTAACCTGCGACCTACAATAGTCTCCCCCCATACTTAAACTACACATTGTCCCAATGTAGCACAATCAGAATATCCAGACATACATACCAATTAATTGAATTGGACAAATGCAATAAAAAGTAGAGAAAGAGAGAAAGAAAAACTCCCTGATTCATGGAGGAAGAAAAGCAGGTTCAACCAATGAGTTCTCCTCCACAATTTCATCACAAAGGAAGGATTTGTGAGAAAGGGCTTGAGTCGATGCCCATTAACCTTGAAGCTCTTATCTATGGATTCACCTTTGATTTCTACAATACCATAAGGAAACACATTAGTAACAACTAAAGGACCAATCCACCTAGAACGAAGCTTACCACTCATGAGTCCAAGCCTAGAGTTGTACAACAATACTTTTTGACCAACCAAAAATTCCTTTCTAGAAATCAAGTTATCATGGAATCTTTTGCTTTTCTCTTTGTAGAACTTAGAGTTCTCATAGGCTTCTAAGCGGATCTCATCTTGGAGCTTTCTTTCTTCACCAACTTGATCAAGAGGGAAGTTACAAGTTTTCACAGCCTAGTATGTCCGATGCTCTATCTCCACAAGAAGATAACATGCTTTACCAAAGACAACCCAGAAAGGGGACATCCCTATAGGTGCCTTGTAAGCAATCCTATGTGCCCATAGATCATCCTCAAGTCTATTGCTCTTATCTTTTCTATTTGTTTGCACCATCTTCTCCAAAATCCTCTTTATCTTTCTGTTTGATATCTCAACTTGCCTATTACATTGGGGGTGGTAAGGTGTGGAAACTCTATGAACAACCCCATATTTCTTGAGCATAACTTGCATGGATCAATTACAGAAGTGGGTGCCTTGGTCACTAATAATGACTCTGGGTATGCCAAACCAGCAAAAAATGTGAGACCTAACAAAATCCACAACAACCCGAGCATCATTAGTCATGGTGGCCTTAGCTTCCACCCATTTAGAAACATAATAAAAAACAAGTAGGATATAGTAAAATCCAAAAAAAATAATAGGAAAGAGACCCATGAATTCAATACCCCATATATGAAACACCTCATAAAATAACATAGGTTATTGAGGCATCTCTTATCTCCAAGAAAGGGAAACACCTACTCTCTGACACTACTCACAAGTGCTACAAATCGTCCATGCATCTTTGAAGATGGTGGGCCAATAAAATCCAGAGTCAAGCACCTTTTGTGTTGTCCTTTGGGTACCAAGATGGCCACCCACTTTAGAAGAATGGCAAAACTAAAGGACTGACTCAATCTCATGATCTGAAATGCATCTTCTAGTATCCTGGTCAGTACCCAATCTCCACAAATAGGGATCATCCCAAACATAATATTTAGCATCACTCTTAAGTTTGTCATTTTGAGCTCTAGATGCAAGTGGAGGAAAAAAAATTCAACCAAATAATTAACAATGTTAGCAAACCAAGGGGTGGGGAATGAAACAGAAATATTCAAAAGTTGTTCATCAGGAAATCATCACTGATATGCATAATATCAACAACTCCCTTAATCCTGCTCAAGTGGTAAGCCACCAAATTTTGTGCTTCAATCCTATCATGGATCTACAAATCAAACTCTTGGAGCAAGAGCATCCATCTAATCAGCCTTGGTTTGGAATCAGTTTTCTTCAACAGGAACTTGAAAGTTGCATGGTAAGTGAAAACAACAATTCTAGAACCAAGCAAATAAGATCTAAATTTATCCAGGACAAATACAATAGCTAAAAGCTCTTTTTCATTTGTGGTGTAATTTGCTTGTGCAACATCTAAAGTCCTGGAAGCATAATAAATTACCCTAGGCAGTTTGTCCACTTTTTGAGCAATGATAGCCCCCAATGCATAATTAGAAGCATCACCTCAGCTCAAAAGGGACTATCCAATCAGGTGCCTGGATAATATGAGTGGTGGTCAAGGCTGTTTTGACGCAATCAAATGCCTCCCTACATCTTTCATCAAAATCAAAGACCACCTCCTTTTGAAATTGGTTGGCTAGTGGAAGAGCCTTCTTGTTGAAATCTTTAATGAACCTAGATAGAAACCTGCATGACCAAGAAAATAACGAACCTCTCGCACGCAAGAGGGGTAGGGCAATTATAAAATAACATCTATCTTGGCAGGGTCTAACCCGATTCCCCTATTTGAGATCACATTCCCCAAAACTATGCCTTTCTCTACCATGAAATGACATTTTTCGTAATTCAGAACAAGGTTAGTTTCAATGCATTTATCCACGACTCTATCCAGACTATCCATACATGCATCAACTGAAGATCCATAAACAATGAAATCATCCATAAACAACTATATACAACTCTCTAAAAATTCACTGAAAATGCTCACCATACACCGCTGGAATGTACTAGGTGCGTTGCATAGGCCAAAAGGCATCCTCCTTTAGATAAAAGTGTCAAAGGGGAAGGTGAATGTGGTCTTCTCCTGATCCTTAGGAGCAATTTGAATATGGAAGTACCCATAAAAACCATCAAGAAAATACTAATGAGATTTACTTGCTAAGCGCTCAAGCATCTGATCAATAAATGGTAGAGGAAAGTGACCCTTTCTTATTGCTTGGTTGAGCCTCATATAGTCAATGCAGACTCTCCAACTGTTCTGCACTCTCGTAGGAATCATCTCATCTCTTTCATATCTCACCACTATAATTCATGTCTTCTTTGGAAATAACTTAATCGGGCTCACCACTATCTCTTTCTGATCCCAGCTTGTAGAAGTTTTGCGACATCTTTCTTCACAACCTCAACGATGAATGGATTGAGTCTCCTTTATGGTTTCCTCACTGGTTTAGCTCCATCTTCTAAGAGTATCATGTGCATGCACATGGATGGGCTAATACTAGGAATATCATCTAAGATCCAACCAATTGCCTTGTTATGCTTCTTCAGCACTTGCAACAACTTCTCCTCTTAATCAACATCAAGGGAGGTGGAAACAATAACATGAAGCTTCTCATCATCCTCTAACTAAGCATACTTGAGGTTTTCAGGAAAAGGTTTAAGCTCCAATACAGGTGCCTGCAAAAAACATGGAACCAAAGTTGCAGACATAGATTATACTGCCTGCACCTGAACAAGTAAATCAGATTGTTGTATGATGTCTACATCAATTGGGTCAGTGCAATTTGATTATACATTTGGATCAACAGAAATATGCAGAAAATCATCAATACAAGAATTACACATTTCAGAATAAGTTTTTGTATGACAAATGTATGAGTCTATCAATGACATAGAATCAAAATCATTAAGAAAATCAGAGATATGCTCATTAGTTAACTCATCAAGTAAATCAATATGAAACACATAATGGTCCTCAGGATAATTCATAGTATCAAAAATATAAAACCGGATCACAATATCACCAAACTCCATAAACAATGTTCCAGCATGGACATTTATCTTGGTTCGAGCTGTTCTCAAAAATGGCATTCCCAAAATAATAGGAATTGTGTTACGGGAGGATCTCTCTTCCATATCGAGAATATAAAAATCAGTAGGAAAAATAAGTTCACCAACCCGAACTAAGACATCCTCTACCAAACTAGCAGGGTAGGCAGTACTCATGTTTGCTAATTGAATCACTACCTAGTGGGTTGCATAGGTCCAAGTGAAAGAGACATGAAAACAGACATAGGCATAACATTAATTGAATCACCTAGATCTAGTATGGCATTCTCAAATTTGCTACTACCTATTATACAAGTACAACAAATGTACTTGGGTCCTTACATTTTTCAGGAATGTGAGTAACAGGTTCACCTACTAGTGCATAAACATTTCTTCTCAAGTTGATCCTCTCATTACCTTTGAGCCTCCTCTTGTGAGTGCACAACTCCTTTAGAAATTTTGCATATCTTGGAATTTGCTTGATTGCATCAAGTAAAGGCATGTTCACCTCTAACTTTCTAAATGTGTCCAAGATCTCCTTGTCCACCTCTTCCATCTTCATACTTTGAATGGCTCTTTGAGGAAATGGAAGAGGAATGGAAGATGGTTGTGCAGCACTTGTGGAAGGTTCATTAGCATGAATTTCTTCACTAATGCTCTCAGTCTCTTGTAAAACCAGTTGCTTCATTTTTTATGCAACTAGATCAACTTCAATTTGCTTGCCTGACCTTCATTTTTTAGGGTTGACCACAGTCTAGGAAGACAACTTATCAGAATTCTGAGAGTGCAATGTGTTTAATAAATTAGCCATTTGTCCTATATGGGTGGTCAAATTCTGAATGAAGGACTCTTATCTCTTAATGGAAGCTCTGGTCTCTTGCTAGAATTGCATATTCTGCAATGTCATCTGGATCACCAATTCTTCTAATGAAGGTTCACTAGGTGCAGGAGCATGATTACTATTCACTTGTTGTTGCCTCTGTTGTTGGATTGGAGGAGGCACATATGGTCTATTTTGTGCATCATTATTGTTATGAAATGGTAACCCTGGATGAGATTGTGAATGATCAGACCATCTAAGATTCAGATGATTCCTCTAACCAGGACTGTATCTGCTTGATGAAGGATCATAATTTTGTTGTTGTTGTTGAGGTCTAGTGTTGTAAATATTTGCAACATAGGTCTCGGCATAGTCACCAGTTTTGGGCTCCGACAGAGAAGGTCAAACATCAGCATAATGGTCAGTTGCGGTGCAAATGCCACAAACTCCTGCTGTAAGTGGAGGTTTCTACTGATTCATGGCAAGTTGAGTGACCAAAGTGGCAAGGGAGTCAATTTTTTTCTCAAGTTTATCTTGCCTTACCAAATCTATTCCAACATCATGGACACCTCTGACCATTATAGCATCACTACTTCTTGCACTGAACTGTTGACAGTTGGAAGACATCTTCTCAATCAAACCTCTAGCGTCAAAAGGGATCATATCTCCAAGTGCACCACCACTAGCAGCATCAATAATATTCCTCTCCATGTTGTTTAGATCCTCATAGAAATATTGCAGGAGGAGTTGTTCAGATCCTCATAGAAATATTGTAGGAGAAGTTGTTCAGAGATCTGATGATGGGGGCAGCTTGCAAATAGTCTCTTGAATCTCTCCCGATATACATATAAACTTTCTGCATGTAGTTTTCTGATTCCAAAATTATCTTCCTGATAGCAGTGGTCCTGGAGGTAGGAAATAATTTTTCAAGGAAGATTCTCTTTAGGTCATCCCACCTAGTAATAGAACCAGGGGCCAAGTAATACAACCAAACTTTTGCAACACACTCAAGTGAATTTCGGAATGCCTTCAAATATATGTGATCCTCTTGGACATCACGCGGCTTTATGGTGGAAATACAATGTGAAACTCTTTAAGATGCTTACGAGGATATTCACCTACAAGTCCATGAAACTTAGGCAAAAATGGATTAGTCCAGTTTTGAGCACATATGGCACATCCTCATTGGGATACTAGATACACAAGCTTTCATGTGTGAAATCAGGTGCATCCAGCTCCTTTAATGTCCTTTCACATGATATTGGAGGTGGTTCAACCATATTTTCAGAGTATGCACAGAAATAGTAAAATCAGTATCACTATCAGGTAGATTAACACTAAGATGAAAAGAATAAATTTCTAAATTTAAATTCCTAACTTGTCTAACCAACCTATGAAATGTTCTATCAATTTCAGGATTTATTGGATGCAAAGAGCCATGATTCCCCCTAGTCATGCACTAAATGCAACAGTAACAACCATGTAGGACAATAAGTGAAATACATGTTAAATACAACAAAATCAAAACAATTGGAAAATAAAACTTATAAAATAAGAAAGAAATAGTAAAACGACTCTTTTTGGAATTTCAGGGTGGTTTCTAAATACTCAGTGCATAGAGAATGAATCCTTGAATTTTTCTACCCCAAATACATATATAATATGTCTAATTCTGATTAACGGTTCCAAAGTTATGCCAAAAATAGAAAATCAACAACAAAACTAGTCACTACTTGTTTGTATCTCACAACCAGCAACAAGGTTATTGACTATGGTGCATCCAACATTCAATATGTGATAAAAGAAGTATGGAAATGTAGTTTCATGCAAAAATTCCAACCAAAACTATATTAACCAACATACACCCAAATCAACCAACATGCGAATGGCTAAACAAGACAATAAACATGAATAGACAATTTTTTTTGAAACCCAAATAAAATGGTTATTCTAAGACACACACTAAAACTATACTAAGAACCTTTAATAAGAATCCATAATCCCCGGCAGCGGCACCAAATTTGATCGAGGTCGTACTCGATGCAAATAATATAACAATTAAAAACTGTAGTACTAGGAAGTGACTCATAGGTCGTTTCCCAAGGATTATCTTTCAATCAAAGCTTCAAACACCTTATACTTACACACACAAGGAGTTTTTTGTTGTTTGATGGTATGAAACATAAGCAATTTCAGAAACAGTAGTAAATAAGCAATGTGATAAAATGGCTAAATGCATTTGGTTCATTTGTTCACAACTCAATCCTCGGTTTCAAAAGATTATTTTCATATTCCAACCATTAACTTCCGAATTTGTTCAGAATCAATTAACTAAGCGATAATCAATTCAAAGTTCCAAAACCTAATGCTCTAACTAAGCGAAATCAACATAAGCATTAAACGATTAACAAGTTCACACGAACTAAGCATTCATGCACTAGATAGTAAATCAATTAAGAGAAGATAAACTCATAAACCAGTTTCTAAGAAATGGAATTAAGCAAACCATATTCAGAAATAAGATAGAAGAAATCAACAATAAAGAAACTGAAAGTGCATTAATAACAAAACCTCAAGAGTTGTGATATATTACCAAAGGAATCTAATCTACAAGTTTAGCCTTTCATTGAGTGGAAGAAACAAATCAAAAGTGAAGATGATGAATGAAAACCGAAAATGCTTAGCCAACCCTAGCAAATTAAAAGAGGGGGAAACGAAAAATGTAAAGTGATGGAATGAAGATTAATGGAGTGGAATTCGGGTTCCCTCTTTTACAAAGTGTAAAACCGAAAATGGGCCCTAATCAATAGGCCCAAAACTAAAACCGAATTCTACAAATAAAAACTCCTAAAATAAAAATACAATCTTCACTTCAACACATACCCTCCACTTCCATAATGCCCAAAATGCCATTGGTGCCAAATATGTTCTGAAAATGATAATAGATTTAATGAGGCAAAATAATCCCAAATTAACTCATTTTAGGAATATTAGTCCAATAAAGTCTAAAACACTAAACCATGTGAAACAAAGTCAATTAGGCACCAAGAATCATCAATCATGCTAAACTAAGGTTATGAATAGTGTGTAATATATTGTTCATTAGAAAGCTTGGCAAACCATCGTTTGCTTGCTTGTTTAAGTCCATAGAGAGATTTTTCAAGCTTGTAGACGTGGTTTTGTCTAGAGGACGAGAAGCCAGGTGGGAGGACCATGTAGACAGTTTCCTTAAAGTCTCCATGGAGAAATGCATTGTTTATATCAAGTTGTGTGAGGGACCAGTTGTGGATTGATGCCAAGGCAAGGAGAATTCTGATAGTGCTAATTTTATCAACTGGTGAGAATGTATCAATGTATTCTATACCCTTAGCTTGGGTGTAACCCTTAGCTACTAACCTAGCCTTATTATACCTTTCAATTTTTCCCTCAGCTTTATACTGGATCTTGAAGACCCATTTACATCCAATAGGAGTCTTATCATGATGTAGATCAGTTATGATCCAAGTGTTGTTTGTCTACAAGGCTTGTAGTTCTTTGTTTATGGCCTCTTGCCAATGAGGGATTTTGATATCTTGTAGATAGGGTTTTGGCTAAATTTTAGATGAAATGGAAAGAATACTATGCAGTTGGATTTTACACAGGTTGTCATATGATATATAGGAAGATAATGAAGGTAAGGTTAGTGTTGTGGAGTAAAGCACAATGGTGGTCTTATAGATATGTCGGGGGTTTTGAGGTTCTACTACTCCTTCTTATATGAATTTTGAGTTAGTTTTGAGTAGGAGAATGAGATTGAGGGTCAGTGGAAGGGGTAGGTGATTGATGTGATATAGCTTGTTGGCTATGGACAGGTTTGTGTGGTAGGAAAATGTCATAATAGTATCTATCGGGGGGGNGGGGGGGGGGGGTATTATAAGGCAAAGTAGTATGGTTAGTTGTAGAGGGGTTGGCTAAAGTTGTGTAAGGGAATATGGTTTTATAGAAGACTACATTTCTTGTTACTTCTAAGGCTTTGGTGAGTAAGTTCATAACTATATATCCTTTGACACCTTGTTTGTACTCTAATAAAATGCATGAAATAGCTCTGGAGTCAAACTTAGTTCTAGAGTATTTCTGAGTGCTTGCATAACATAGAGAGCCAAAATTTCTCAAGTGTTGTAGATCAAGTAACTTGTTGTACAAGGCTTCATGGGGAGTTTGTTGTTTAAGGATATGAGTTGGTAAAAAGTTGATGATATGAGTGGCATGTTTAATAGCATATGACGAGAATATATTTGGTAAGTTACTCTAGATTAGTAGAGCCATATCAACATTCAAGAAATGTTGATGTTTTCTCTCAACAACTCCATTTTGTTGAGGTGTATATATGTATAAAGTTTGGTGAAGGATCCCCTTTGTGGCATAGAAAGTTTTCATAGAGAATTCAACCTCATTATCACTCCTTACTATTTTGGTTTTAGTAGAAAATTGAGTTTCTATCATATTGATAAAGGTTTGTAAAATGGTTTGTGTTTCAGCCTTACTATGCATGAGATAGACCCATGTAAACCTAGAATGGTCATCAACAATGGTCAAGAAGTATTTATGACCATGGAAGGAAGGAATACGGAAGGGTCCCCATATATCAGTATGTATCAAATCAAAACAATGCAAAGAATGAGTAGTACTTAAAATAAAAAACAAGCTTCTTTTATTTAGCCAAGTGACAAATCTCACAAAGTTGATTCTTATTAGTGGTAATAAAAGGAAACTTTGTTCTAATAGCATCCTTACAATTGTGAGAATATACCCTAGTCTAAAATGCCATAGGCTAGAATTAGGGAAGCTAGGTTGATAAGTATTAGAAAAATTCACATGGTGATGTGTAATTGCAGATTTTAGCACATATAAACCATTTGAGGCTTTAGCTATACCAATCATCCTCAAAGATATCCTCTCTTGGATAATGCAACAATCAGAATTAAAAGACAATATACATGTTGAGTCAGAAATAAGTCTTGATATAGATAAAAGGTTATATGAAAAAGCAAGCAAATAAAGAACATTGTATAGAATAAAGTTGGGAAGTAGAAAAATAGTGCCTCAAATTTGTGAGATTACCTCAATTCCATGGGGTAATTTTACTCTAATTGGTTTTATTTTGTTATAAGTCCCAAAGTTTGACAAATTGGAATTAATATGGTCTATTACACCACTATCTAATATCCAAGAAGATAAGTGTGTATCAAAGGAGTACCTTCATTGCTTATGTGTGGTGGTAATGATATGGCTGAAAGAATGTTGGAACATTCACCTTTGCTTTGCAATTCATCAGTTATTTGTGTGTTCTGTGTTTGCTGCAACATACTCACAAGGCCTTGATATTCTTGTTTACTTAATCCAAAAACTTTGTCATTGTGATGGTCTGTGTCTAATGCATCATTATTTTCATGGTCTTTCATGCTTGTCGATTGACTAAGTGCGCTCTCTCTCTCCTTCGTTGAGTTGAAAATTAGTTGGGTAACCATGTAACTTGTAACATGTTTCTATGGTGTGACCATTATCTTTGTAGCGTGTACAAAAATTTTGTGGAGCTTGTGTTTTATTCCAAGATCCTCTGCCATATCCACCAGAATTTCTTCTTCCAAATGTATTGTTGGGAGTTCTATTTGTTGTGTATGATCTTCATGAGTATCTTCCTCTCCTCCCATTACTGGAGATAACCATTGCTTTTGAATCAGAGTCATGTCCATACATGTGTCTTTCTTGTAGGATAACAAGATAGAAGACTTTATACATGGAGGAGAGGGGCTCCATGAGCATAATTTAGGATTTGACTCCATTTTATGCATCATTGAGCCCTTTGAGGAATCTGATGATCTGATCTTCTTCTCCATGCTTCTTGATGTCACATAGTGCATTATATGTGCATCTTGGTTTTGGTCTAAAGGTATCTAATTCATCCCATAGGATTTGAAGTTGAGTGAAATACTTTGAAACATTAAGATCACCTTGCTTAAGGTTTCCTTTGATATCTTACAAATCTACTATTCTAAAGAGGTTTACCTTGGAGAGAATCTTTCATTAAGATCTTCCCATACCTCATAAGTCTTGTCTATCCAAAGAATATTTTGTGTTATAGATGGTGTAATTGATCTGGTAATCCATGAAGTAACCATAGGAATTAATTTGGTATGAGACTCATCTGCATAGACCTTGTCCACTGGTGGTAAGTGTCACTATTCAGCAATAGTGAGACAAGAGGGGTGGCAGGGTTTTCTATAGGATGAATATAGTATGGGTCTTGGTAGGGATCAGATACAATATGGGCAATGTTAGACAATATAAGAATTGAATCCATAGTAGACATTTTTTAAATGTAACAGAGCTCTTAAAGGAGCTCTGATACCATCAAATGAAGATAGAAATAGTTCTTCAATGGTGGATTAACAATCTAGAAAGAAGAACTAGAAGATGACTAGATTTATGAATTACCTCGAGAACCTTTTTATTGCTAGGAGTGAATTTGAGAGAGATAATCTCTTGAACATTAATGGATTGAATCAATGCTAAAAACTATCCCTAAGGCTAATACTTATGCAAGAATGAATCATCAATAGAAACATAACTAAAAACTAACTTAATTTAGAGCTCAATGTAATAAACTGCATGTTGTGAATTATGTTGTTGTTATGACTGAAATCAGATGTTGGCCTTTGGCTTAATGAATGCATGGAAATGTTGGTTGAAGCATGGTGTGGTGTTCGGCCTTGGACTGATGCAGGTAGATTGTGGCCAGATCTATGGTTCTGCACCACGGTCATGTTGGCTTGGGCCTTGGTAATAGTTGCACGGTCACGTCCTTGCATATGTGCCTCAATCATATTTGGCGAGTTTGGCTTGACTATGATGTTGGTTGGCTTGGAGAGAATGGTTAGCTCTTTGGCCAATGCTGGTTTGGATACGAGGCATAAGTGTATGTGAGCATAATCTTGTTTTTCCTTTGTTAACATGTGTGTTCTTAACCTAACAAATGCATATGTAACATGTGTATTCTTAACCATGCGAAAACACTACTAACATGCATGTTTTTAACCATGAATCAAAAAAATATTGTCATGTGCAAATGCACGAGGAACTTACTAGTAATCTATTAAACAAATAATATTTATGACAAATATCTATATGGATGACAAACAAAGAATGCAAATAAAAGAAATATAAATACCTTCATAGTTAATTCAAAAACATAAAGAATAAAAATAACCATAAAAATGGAGGAAATGTCACAAATATTTGTTTCTTTTTCTCGACTCATCTGTTGGAAGATAGCGCTATACTGCTTCTGCTCATTAAAATAAATAAAATGCACTCTAACAAACAAATATTTTTATATGTAGAACTATGTAGTCTTATTTACTTATTGCTTATAACGATATGTAGTAGTAAAATATAATTTTGTGAGACACAAAAATAAAAATAATGTTTTCTATTTTTAAATAAAATAAATAAACAAATAACTCAAGGGTATAAAAATAGTTCATGACCAACAATGTGTTGGTTTAGTGGTGTAAGACCCTACGAAATCCCCAGAAAGACCAAATGCCAATAACTCGATTCCTACTAGAGACACTTATGTTAGGTATCAGTGGCTAAAATATACCTAGAAGGGGGGGTTGAATAGGTGTAGCGGTCAGAGTATCCGCTTTTCGAAAACGACAAATTATACTGAAATAACCCCAGATTAATCGATTAACAGAATACAAATAATCGATTAACGCAATCACTTTAATCGATTAAAACAGCTCAGAAATTACAAACAGATTCGGTTTCTTGCACGACAATTAACCGAGATTGAAACGAATATACAGAGCTT